>NC_053496.1:22280086-22350086 GCF_905171775.1 Rana temporaria | reverse complement strand
CAATAAGCAGGCTAAAAGCATTGGGAGGTGATACAGGAAGCTGCAAAGTTTTACCAGGAAATAGGAGTGTCAGCCGCCTGGCTGTGTAATGTGGCAGAGGTGTGTGAATTGCAAGGCCGGCTGCACAAAATTACAAACAGTTCACCTATCTTATTTCAACTGTGCTTTTAGCAGTTTGCCTGGATTTCTACCCTAAGTAGTCAAATGGATTCTTTATTATCTTATTCTGCTCTGTGGTATCAATGAACTCGGTTCACATTGGACAGATTCACTTTGACAACTTGAACAAACAGGTAGAGGGCTTCAATGAGTGTCTATTCTTATGCTAGCCAATGGCACCATTTAAGACCACACATGCCTACACCAAGACCACACATGCCTACACCAAGACCCCACATGCCTACACCAAGACCACACATGCCTACACCAAGACCACACATGCCTACACCAAGACCACACATGCCTAAACCAAGACCACACATGCCTATAATAAAGCAAACATCTTGCTACAATTCTGCCTATCAGCAAAGACTAAGGGAAGGTTCTAAGTGAGGTAGAGGCACTGATTAGCTGTGTGCCCCAACAGCCAATCTGTGCCTTTGTCCCACGCAGGAGCGGAAGCTAAAAAGTGGAGGTAGCAGTGGGGCAGTGGATGGTTAGACTCAAGCCGACTTGCTCCAGGATCAATCTGGGCTGCATTTTTTTTGTATAGCAAAAAAGGGGACCAGTAAATTAAAATTCTATTTTTTTTTTAACTTTACAAGTTTTAAAGCATCTTGCAGCTAAAGATAACAATTATCAAGTAGCCCTGATAGGAAAATCCTATATAATTTTTTAGTTAGGGAAAACAAGGGATACACAATGTCACAAAGAGCCTTTACTGTGGTTTTCCTGCATTTAAAAAAAGAAATAAAACAGAAGCCTGAAAATAATGCTAAGTCTTTCACTTTATCATCCACTGTCTCTGGCCAGTGCATTTCATCTTTAAGAAATTCAGATGCTTGGGAAATTAAAATTTCAAAGATCTGCTGGAAAAAAAAAATCAATGCGTTTAGATCAATGCTCATAGAAATTTCATGAACTTTGAACCAATGTGGGCATGATGATGAGAAGTGGTCGGATTCTCGTGTTGCTGATAGTTCCTCACGCAGATGAAATACAGCCTACGGGGCTATGAAGTGCTATGCATTTCACAAAGGCTACGCTTTAATATTTTGTCGGACAAAAAAAAAAAGAATGAAATTAATTTTTAGTCTATTTCAGTAACAAGTGCATAGATAGAGGTTGGGAATAAAGTGCTTTTCAGGTGGTGTGACGCGCCGGGGCGCCGAGTTCTTTAGTGCATCTAATGCTTTGTACATTAACACGGGCCAGAAATGAAATCCGTTCCCTTTGCAGCCGATCGCAGGTGCAAATTAATATTGTAAAATGAAGATCAATACATGGACAGGGCAAAATCAATAGCGGCTAAATTATTGCTGCATTTTCCTCCTCATTCAAGATGAGTTGTGTTTTCCTCTCAAAGTCAATACTTTGCAGCTTTTCTCATTAATTTCTCAATAAATTTGGCAATGAATTTCAATCACAGGACTCGGCAGGCTAAGCCAAGTGCGGAGGGCCGCGTAGGAAACACAAAGGCATGGAGGGGCAGAGGCATCAGTCATCGTGCAGGCAGCCTTGCTTGTTGAAGCAGGACTAATATCCTTGACTTGCTAAGTCTACAACCTACAGCCTATTACAACCTATTTAGTGTAGAAATGTAAAAGAGGATTTGATCCCATTGTGCTTTGTCTGATAGAAAACGCTTAAGAAAATTGTGAGTTGGTTGTATTCCATCTGTGCATTGTATTATAGGCACACCTCAAATTTCCACCTGTTGGTTGATAGTTAATTACAAAAATGTATTTAAAAAGTGACTCAGTGGCTCCTTGCAAATAACAACATGGTAGCTTTAAAAAAGGCAACAGTTTTCTTTCAATTCTTTTTAAGATATATAGGCGGTCCCCGGGTTACAAACAAGATAGGGTCTGTAGGTTTGTTCTTAAGTTGAATTTCTAAGTCGGAACAGGTACATATTTTAAGTGTAGCTTCAGCCCTAATACCCCTGTAATGTTTATTTTGCTATCTTTGCCCCAAGTTCTGAAGATTTCACCTCATTTTCTGTCCCTGTGACAATTGGATTATGACATTTTTGGGTTGATGTGGAAACCAGGATTGTTGATAAAGCTTCAGTTGAGACACCTTTTTCCTATGATAATTCCTACAGGAGTGAATTTTCCTTCCTAGGGGTAGATTTATTCCCATTTCCTGTTGTCTCCATCTGTTTGTAAGTAGGAATTGTTGATGTTTTCAACCAATTCAAGCATAACCTGGGACAATTAGACTATGCAGGAGAAGTCTCCTAAATGAGTAACATTTAAAGCACCTTCTGTTGGGCACATGAAGATTTTCACAACATGCTGAAAAATCTTTGTGATCAATATCAATAAAATAACATTTTTGCTATATATGCCTACAGAATAGACCTATTCTGCTAACCTAAGAGCCAGTAAATGAAATCTAGGGATAGGTAGAATGTATTGCAACCAGAGCCTGACCTTGGTCCCTAAGCAGCTACTAATAAGGTATATAAGTGATTGGTTTCTATGGTCAACAAGGACACTTTCTTTATCACATGTCTTAATCTACAACTGGTCTCAAAGAAAAAATTAGCTCTGGATATATGGTACTTATTAGAGGGTTGTCACTAGGTTACAATCCCTGTTACACAACACAATACCAAGACAGGACTATATAGAGGATAAAGCAATACAGGTATCTTGACACCGTTACATTAACAGCTCAATGTCAAAACTCACCAATAGCCTAATCAATAGCAGACAACCCCTGTCTGAAAAAAAGAAAAAAGCTATAAAGATAAGCAGTGCGTGAGGACACCTCTATTAAACTGACTTAAGACATCATTAACCCATTTACACAAAACAGATAGCAATAGATAGCCAGCTACTTGAGGCAGTACAGTCTGAGTCCCTACAGGCTTTGAGGCTTTGATCATTTTCCTTATTTCTGTACCTCTATGAGTAAGCACAAACTGCACACAAATACACACACACTTCAAATTCGGCCTAGCAGCTTTTTTAAAAGAACACTCAAGTGAAGCTTTAAAGAAAGCAAAACTAAAATCACCAGTTGTCAAAAAATTAATACATATTTGACAGCAAGCAAGACGTATATGTACGATGGGCAGATGAAGATAGGTTGATATAAGCCTTGGTTTAAAAATTCTTAAAGTGTAAGTAAGTACCGTATTTATTGGCGTATAACACACTCTTGCGTATAACACGCACCCTAACTTTAAGAGGGGAGTTTAAGGAAAAAACTTTGCACAGCACCCTGCGTATAACACGCAGGTACAGTTTACCCTCTATTTTCAGGGTAAAAAAAGTGAGTGTTATACGCCAATAAATACAGTAATTGTTTTCAGCCAAGGAAGCGGCCATTTTTACCTCTGTTTAATGTACAACTGCCATGATGCTGCACATGTGATCAGTTATGATGCCAGTCATTGGATGGTTTGACAGTTTGGTTGAGAGAACAACCAATAGGAGTGTTACATTTCCGGCACGTGCCGGAAAATAAACTTTTTTTTAAACTGGTAAATAGATGGGTTTACTTCCGTTCTAATGGCTCAGTACAAGCAAGCATTACAACCAACTACTGGGTTCATCCAAAGAGTTAAAACACAGCCTTAAATCTTAAAAAACAAGTCAACCATGGGGGCTCTTATAATTCTTTTTATCAAGATTATATTTCCAATAATAAGTGAAAGATGGAGGACTCAGGATTAGATCAAAGTGCCTTGTGTATAATTAGGGTAAAAGGTCTCAGGCTGCCCATAGGTGTAAGGAGATCTGACCAAAGTTTAGTAGGAAAATAACAGAAACGTTCCACTAAACAGAATGGTTATATCCATTTGAATGTAGGGTGGGTGATACGGGACACTGGAAACAGGTGCCATCACCACTTACAGGCTCTCAGGGAGGAACAATCGAGACTGGGGCAGGTTTTCTAATGTACTAGATTGATGTACTAAAAGCAGGCGGAGTGAGATGATGAGTGACGTGACATCATCATCACAGCCCAGACCTTTTCAGCAGGATTTGTTGGTATGTGGTCTATATTTACCTTACAGTAAAATGATTTCTGTGAAAGGCTCAAAACTTAAGATTATTTTTGTCTTCCAAGTGATGCATGCACAGCCAAAACACAGACCCTGATAGTAATACATTTAATGAAAAAATATTTTTTCCTAAGCTTCCTTCAAAGTGCCTGCAATAAAAAGCTATCACTACATTGTCTCAAAGCAACCGGGTCCAGCAAAATGACAGCCAGAGAATGACAACGTCAATCAAACTGGTTACTAAGCTACAGTTTTTATCTCAGACACTAATAAAGCACATAGGAGTGTTTTGAAAGTAATGTTGAAGTGGAAGTGATGGGGTGGGGCAGTTATAACACTGAAAGGGACAGTCCCTAAATCATGGAAATGCCCTACGATGCAAACAAAGAAGACAACAGCTCAATTTCTCAGCTAGAGAACAGTGTTTCCTGACAGACAGCTATTGGATTGCACTCAGACAATTATGTTTACACCACAGATACAAGATGCTTGTTGCTCGTTTAATATAGTTCTTGCAAAATCTACCAATCCCAGCCCTGCAGGTACGGAACAGCCAGTAATAAAATGGCCTATCGGTTGCACTCACTTCTGAGGGAAGGCCGTGCCTTTTGGCAAGATGTAATACTAGATCTGAAACAGATGCTTATACCAGAATACACCTTAACTCAAACACAAAAAAAAACAGTAGCGTGTAAGGTAGCCCAAATAAAATATAGGTACACAATATAGAATATGCAAGCTATATTGTGCACTACGGACCTTTTAACGGCTTATGGGATACAGTCCACTTAAAGAATGTTTAGCCCAATATAACACTTTCAAAAATGATAAACTTTGGTGCTTATTTATTTGATTTACCTATATAGCACTAAACAGCTTTGCAGCACTTTGCAAAGCATCGAGACAAGTCATGTCTGTCACTGCCCCAGAAGAAGCTTATCCCCTACTGGGCAGACTTACACGCAAGGGCCTGCATAGGGAAAAAGGTATATAATATACCTGTAAATATCAAGAAGGTGAGAGATAACCAGAGCAATTACATGGAACCAACACAAACATGAGGAGAACATAGAACCGCCATGCAGATAGTGTTCTTGCTGGGTGCCGACCCAAGCACTGCACGGCAAGGGTGCCACCATACTGCTCAGCTCAGCCAGTGTTCTATCCATTACTGCTCACAACACTCTGCCCTGTCCCACTTGACACCATTTAAACATTTCCATCAGTCAAAAAATGCAAGAAGGTTTGATTACTCTGGAGTACTATACACATTCCTATAAAATAAAGGCCATGATCATTTTTTAATACTCATGTGCAGAGTAAATTAGCAATCAAATAACAGCTGTTAACCAATGCTAACACTACACCAGTTCAGAATGTGGACTTCTACTGTGATTGGCTGATCAGGGTTTACAGTTGCTCTTTGCACTTTAAAACAAATCTCTAATCTCAGCTTTTACACATTTCCATGCGAGGCTCTGGCTCCGTTCAGCTCAGTCACTCTTCCACCACCTAGTTATCAGCCGAAAACAGTCAAGAAAATCCTTGATTCAAGCACAGTATAATGCAACAACAATAAGTATTCACTTACAACAATAACAAAGAGATCGGTGTTCAGTTACCAGGTCCCTAACAAGAAGGGATGGCCTTTAGCACTCCAGGTGTTACTAAACTACATCTGCTGGAGCAGTGGCGGTCGGCGCTACACGACTGAGAAACAGCTGTAAGGTTGGAAATAATAAAGTCTTTTCCTCGCTGTCTGCAACAATGTCCAAAACACTGGGTGACAGGTGTCAAGTCGTACTATTTTCACCATCTATTTCTACATACACCCCATAGAAATGTGTAACAATTCAACAATTAGCCGTGACCTTGCAAGCACAGACTGTCTGATTTTCAGTATTAGATGGCAGAAAGGCATTTGGAGATGGCTAAAGCCCTAAAATATTGTCTAAGCTACTATTTGTTAGCATTAAAGTGTTTGTTTGTATTAAAGTTTCTATTGCTTGACGATAATGCTTGCTGTCTTGGGAAAACAATAACCTATTGGCTAAAAACTCCAACCCCCCTCCATTCCACAGCACAGAACGGTATTACATGTTATCCCATTGGCCAGAAGGCGTTTTAGAAATTCTGTGAGGTAGACAGTCCTATAGCTGCAAACAGGCAACACTATAGAGACCGGTCTGTACAATACTCAACACTTATCACACATATACAGTTATCTGTACAGTAAAGCCCACCTCACAAATTTAACTCAACATCAAATGTTCGTTCCAAAAGTTTGCATAAGTCTCTTTTTAGCTCAATGAAGTCCCTGGGTATACAAGCACTTTTTATTGAACTTGATGACTGCTGGCCCTGTCTATGGTATGGCGCTTTTATCTAAAGTACACTATATGGAAAAACGTTTGTGGACACCCAACCATCCTCTATGGCAGGAGTCTCCAAACTTTCTAAACAACGGGTTAGTTTACTGTCTTTCACACTTAGGGGGTGCCGGACTGTGGCCATTGATAGTAGAAGAGGTCCCGATGTCAGTGGGGATAAACAATGCCCAACCTTTGGTGTCAATCGGTGGAATTGTGCTCCATCATTGGTGTCATTGGGAGTAATTGTGCCCTATCATTGGTGCCATTGGACCCCATGTTAGTGTCATTGGGAGGAATTGTGCCTCATCTTTGAAGTTACCGGGAGGAATTCTGTCCCATCGCTGGTGTCATAGGACTTCTGCCCTTTTATTGGTGTAAATGGGGGGTATTATGCCCCATTGTTGGCATCAGTGGATGAAAATAGTGCCTTGTAGTGAAAATAGTGCCTCAAGGACTGAATAAAAGCAAGCAAAGGGCTACATCTGGCCCCAGGCCGCAGTTTGGAGACCACTGCTCTATGGCATTGGTTCTCAGCTCCTGTCCTCAGGACCCACTAACAAGCCAGATAACTGAAACACATCACACTTGATATTATTTGCTGCTCAGTGATTGCAGTGTTTTTAAGGACAGGACAGGAGTTGAGAGCCACTGCTCTATGTAGTTGTTAGGATACCCTATTCCAAAACCATGGTCATTATTGACCTCCTCCACCTTCAAGCCTGTAATAGCCTCCACTCTTCTGGGATGACTTTTGACAATAATTTTTGAGTATCTGTGGGAATTTGTGACCTTTCAGCCAAAAGACCATATGTACTGATGCTGGATGAAGAAGACCTGGCCTCATAATCAGCATTCTAATTCATCCAAAAGGGGAATATAGGACTGAGCCAAGCAAACTATGCGAGACACTTGAGTTTCTTCACACCATATCTTAATGGAGGTGGCTTTGTGTATGGGGACATAGTCTTGTTGGAACAGAAGAACAAGAACAATTTTCTAAAATGTTTTTGTATGCTGTAGCATTAACAGTACTCATACAGTACTCATTAATGGAAACACCTGAACTCAATAACTTGTAGGAGTGTCCACATGAATGGGAATGCTAAATGAAATGGACAAGTCCTACTAATTATATCTTAAAACTATCAGACATGAGGCTCAATTCACAAAGCTTTAAGGGAAGAATAAAGCTCTCTAATGCCCCATACACATGATTGGAATTTCCGATATATAAAGAACCTTGTAGATGTTAACTACTGTTCATCTACTAGATTCCATCAACTTGACATATGATGGGTTACCAAATGTAACAACTCTTTTCCTTTATTTTGTATTTAATAAAGCAGCCGCTACTTTTAAAGCAGAAAATACATCAAACTTTGATAGTGAAAATTAGATATTGATATCCGATCCAAAACAAAAATCTGAACCCATATTGATTGAAACATTGATGACCTCTTTGTCCTTTATATATATATATATTTTTTTTAAAGACAAATGGCTGTCTGCTCACTACTACATTACGTCGGTTTTGGGGCAGAAGAGTCGATACCGTCACCTTGACTTCCTCTGGAAAGTTGTTGATTTATCAGCGGCTCCGAGTTACCACAAGTTGAATATAAATACAACACAACGTTCTATCAGGAAAACTGAGATCCTTGGCCACCGGCAGCACAAATAAAAAAAAAATAATAATAAACGCGTGATAGACAAATGTGTCTTGTTAGCACCAGCCAAAAAGCGCTTGACTTGTACTAATAACAGAAAGGCAATGTTGGTCACTATGGGTCCAAAGACGAAGCACCCTGTCACAGACTAGCTTGGAAAATTAGCAAATAATGTTTCCTTTCCTTGATAAATGGCAGACAGTTCCTGCTCACCAATCATTTTTTAACATTTTGATGCATGTCTACGTTCCCGCTGGAGGAAACTGAAAAGTTTACCGGCCCTCAATTTTCCGATGATGAATGGGCAGCTGTAAATGTGCGATTTCTATATGAGGTATAGTTCATTTTAAGCAATTCTAGTAAATGTGTGTCACTGATTAGGACAAATAGTCTGCTGGTACAATAGCGCCAATGCTATGTCTTATTCCTCAGACCTCTTTTCAGGCATAGAAAAGGGAAGAAACAAGGACAAAAAATAAAAAATAAAACGCGTCCACCGGTTTAAGTTTTTATTGACTGTCTCTGGGTGATAACCCTTACATAAAACACTTTATATCTAATACAGATGTTTTCAATATGTGAGTGGGTAAATACTGAGCCGCCGGGACCGTAAATTGTCCCGATGCACCTTCTGTGATAGTTGGTTCAAAGGCGACCAATAAAGGGCACCGATTCATTTAATATTTCATGCAGGACAAGTAATACACCATTGTCAGCTTGATCAATGTGTTGCCAATAAAGAAACGTCAGTGAGCAGCTGCAGACTGGTCAGCAAAACAACAAAGAGATTGCAGGACACAAATAATGACAGAGATCGAGGAATAATGCTGGAAAGAACAATAATAAAACAGCAATACGGAAGCACCAGGGCAGCAAAGCATCATGGACTCAAAGACTGCAGTAATGATGAATGACAAAAGGTCCCACTAACAATTCACGAATAATTCAGCAATATATATACAAGTGGCAAGTCTTTGTCATTGTGCCCTTTGCAGTGCTGGGGTCCTGGGTTCAGCCCCGACACACATCTACAAAAGACTTTATACAGCAGTTTGGCTCTGTGTTTCTCTGGATCTATTCACTGTACTCAGAACTTGCTCCAAAAAAGTTTGGCAAAGTGTCACTAAACCCACATCATAAAAAACTTTCAATAAATGCTGTATTATATGCTGTTCATACTCACTCACTATGAGAACTTTATTCTGCAAAAACCTGGTTGATCCTACTGCTCACTATCTCCCCCTTCTGTCCAAGTCCCCAATTCAACTAGGGATTTTGCAGATGAGTTTTTGGCAGCTCCGCACATGATCAGTTTTCAGTGAGTTTCTATGCTGAGTATTTCTTCCTTATCACATCTGAGCAGCCCAAGTGACTATTAGAGTCACACATGTGGGCGTATACACAGTGGTAAATGACAGCCCACTCCCTCCATCCTCCTCCATGCCCACTAACCAGCTAAACACAATTGGAGCGGGTTATTGGATGTAGATTGATGGGGGCTTCTCCTCCAGTGTCTGTTCAGGTGCAATTCAAGTCCGAGTGTTTGCCTGAATTCACACCTGAATTGGACCCAAACATGCACCGGATCCTTTTTTTTAATCTGGACCGCCTCAGACATTCCTCGTAGTATGTCACTACGTTCGTGTTTGTGGCACCACGACAATTGTGTAACGTTAGTATGCAAGACAAGATCCTGGCACACAACGTTTTGACAAAAATCAGACACTCGGTTGGACAACGATCATACCGTGTGTGCGAGGCTTTGAGCCCCATACACACTATTAGATTTTCTGCAGATTATTGTCTTCAGATTTACCAAAACCATATAATATGAGGTCAAACACGATCAGTCCATCCGATGAGAATGGTCCGACGGGCCATTTTCATCGGTTCACCGCTGAAGCAGACTGATGGTCTGATGTGCGTACACACCATCGTTTCGAAAACCGATCGGGTCAGAACGCGGTGACGTAAAACACACGACGTGCTGAAAAAAACGAAGTTCAATGCTTCCAAGCATGCATCGACTTGATTCTGAGCATTGGCGGGGTTTTGAACCAATGCTTCTGCGTACTAACCATCGGTTTTGACCTATCGGTCAGCCGTCCATCGGTTCGATTTTAAAGCAAGTTCTCTTTTTTTGGACCGAAGGACAACAGACCGATGGGCCTTACACACGGTCGGTTTGGACAGATGAAACTGAACTTCAGTCCATTTTCATCGGTTTGGACCGACCGTGTGTACGCGGCCTAAGAGTTTCAATTTGTATGCAATCAGGCAGGCCCTTGCACTACATGGTTTTGGTAAATCTGAAGACACAAATCTGCAGAAAGAGCGTGTGTGGGCTTTAGAGAGGACAATATTTTGCATGGAGTTTGCATGGGTACTCAAGCTTTCTTCTACACTCCTATGGCATGCCCCTAGTGTGTATGTAGAAATTGGCTATGCATATGTGTTATTACATTCTGCAGGCCAAGTCCGAAGCCCAGGCAATTGGGCAAGGTTTAGGAAAAGTCTGGCGACCCACCTCCTAAAAAAAAAAAAATTGCTAAGAAAATTCTATGGAAGAAGGCCTTCAAGCGTTTGAGCCATGGTGCCCAGAGAGCTGGCTGATAGGCCTGCTGAGAGTCGAATATGATTAAACAGATATATACAGTACATACGGTACTTAGTATAATATGAATTTGATTTTCTATCCATGTATTGCAGCTGAAAAGCTAAACCCAAGTCTCAAAGGATTCGCCTAAATCATATGGGGGGTAAGTGGCACCGAACCTGGTCTGAAGGGGTTAAATAGAACCACCCCGGGGTACCGAGTGAATCTCAGCAACAATTCCTTGCAGACAGGCAGTACAATGTGTGCAGCGGGAACAAATGAAGTAGCTGTGAATTATGATGGAATAAAAATAGTATGATTTGTGGGAGGTAATTAGCAGTCATTTGCCCAGCGAATACAAGTTATTTGTTTAAAGAGCGCTGACCTATGAGACAGCCAGTTTGTCTTGGCTGTGATAGGAAGGGCTATTGACTCCAAGCTTGTGGAACGGTGTCATTGATAGAATCGCATTTGAATGCACACAAAAGATCGTTAAATTGGTCACTTCTCATGTTTCTCAAGTGGAATGAGAGCTAAACTGTGTCATGTGTTACAGGCCAGAAATCAAATGCATATGTTGCAAGAGCTGCCAGTGCTCAGCCCAATTATAGCTGGCTTGTAGACCCCGTGAACAAAAAAGAAAAAAACACTGGGTATATACTGTATATATTTTTTTAATAAGGCAAAGAACAGCAAGTGAAGCACAGTAAGGCCTTGCAACCAATCAAAATTGAGTATTTTGTTTACAGCAACTAAAACTGGTTTGATGATATTTGTTACTACATTGCTTTTTTATGCTGTTTTTTCTTTTTTTTCCTTTAGATCTACAGCGACTGCACTTGCAGTGCACTTGTAGTGCAAAGTGGTTTTGCTTTTCGTAAATAACCCACAATATCTGTTCTTTAAAAATCTTTAAATCTGTATAAAAGAGATGTGTAAACTTGCCTATTTTAAATCTGCTCCAGGCTGGTCAGTGAGCGGCTGCTGCAGGGGAGAGGCGGGGTTCGCTGACAACGGCTAGGGGAGCGTATGTGCGAAGCTCCCGGAATTTAGGGCCGTTGTCAAGCATTTCCTTACATAGAGCTGCAGGATCACGTAATTGGACCGAAGCGGATTAAAAATAGGTATGTACGCATATCTTTTTTTAGGCAGGATGGGAGAAGGGGAGAGGGAAAGTTTTTAGGAATACAGTGGAACCTCGGATTGCGAGTAACGCGGTTAATGAGTGATTTTGCAATGCAATCCTAACTCGGTTTGCGAGTGTTGTCTTGCAAAGCGAGCAGGATTCAGGTCAAAGCGGTGTGCAGTACCGCGTTTGGCCTGAGGTGGGGGGTGCTAGAGCCGAACCGCGCCGATCACAGCTGATCTGCGCCATTCGGAAATGCACAGAAAGACCTGAGGACCGCTCGAAACCTCGAAAAGGCTCGGGAACGGGGTCTTTCCAACTTTTTCCGAGGTCAGCCGAACTGTCCCCGGGCCTTTCCAGCCGTTTCCGAGGCTCTCCGGTGCCCACCCCGCCTCTGGCCGCATGCGGTATTGAATGCCATTGAAGTCAATGCGAAACAAATAATTGTTGTTTCCATTGACTTCAATGGGGAAACTCGCTTTGATATGCGAGTACTTTGGATTACGAGCTTCTCCTGGAATGGGTTATACTCGTAATTCAAGGATCCACTGTAGTTATAATTAGGCTTTATTTCCACTTTAAGGCTGGGTTTCCCTGCATTCAATTCACATAGCAGGAGATTGTGACTGGCTCTCTATGGAGCCGGTTCACACATCTCTGCAGCGGCTTCGGTGCAAATTACACAGGAGCCCTGTGTGTCTTTTGCCCATTGAGTTTGACACCCCTGCTCTAGATTATGGGTCTCCAAACTTTCTAGGTAAATGGCCAATTTACTGTCCTTCAGGCTTTAGGGTGGACAGACGGTGGCAAGTGGGAGTAGAAAATACCCCGTCATCAGTGCCCCATCATTTGTTTTGATGGAAGGAATAGTGCCCCATTGTTGATATATCAATAAGAAGAAAAGTGCCTCATTGGTGGTGTCAGTAGGTGGAACAGTGCTCATTCTTTGGTGTCAGTGAAATAGTTCCCCAAGGGCCAGATAAAGGCAAGCAGAGGGCCATATCTGGCCCCTGGGCCGCAGTTTGGAGACCACTGCTCTAGATGGAATCATCTACAAAGATCTCATTATTTACAAATGTACAATTGTGTCAACAAGAAAAAAAAATCTTTTAGGTTTAAGGAAAGAATCATTTGTATTAAATGCTGTAAGATCAATGAATCAACTGCAAGCCTGGAAATCACTGCTGTAGGACGATGGTTAGACCAAGTCTAATTTTTAGAGCAGGTGATAATCGGATTGGGGATCCCAACAATAGATCAGACAATTACAGATTTAGGCGTGTTAATCTGGCTTGCTGCTCCTAGGAAGCTGTCCTTTGAGGACTCTATTATTATCACAGAAAAGAGACTACAGATATAATTGGATTAGGAGGGAAGATCGACCACTGGGGCTGACAGCTGCCTGGAGAATTCTACCCTTTCAAGTGGGGTTATATAATGACAGATGTGGTGAGGAGAAACTCGGGTCATCCTCAGCATCATATATAATGGCAGATGTGGTGAGGAGAAACTCGGGTCATCCTCGGCATCATATATAATGGCAGATGTGGTGAGGAGAAACTCGGGTCATCCTTGGCATCATATATAATGGCAGATGTGGTGAGGAGAAACTCGGGTCATCCCTGGCATCATATATAATGGCAGATGTGGTGAGGAGAAACTCGGGTCATCCTCGGCATCATATATAATGGCAGATGTGGTGAGGAGAAACTCGGGTCATCCTCTGCATCATATATAATGGCAGATGTAGTGAGGAGAAACTTGGGTCATCCTCTGCATCATATATAATGGCAGATGTGGTGAGGAGAAACTCGGGTCATCCTCGGCATCATATATAATGGCAGATGTTGTGAGGAGAAACTCGGGTCATCCTCGGCATCATATATAATGGCAGATGTAGTGAGGAGAAACTTGGGTCATCCTCGGCATCATATATAATGGCAGATGTGGTGAGGAGAAACTCGGGTCATCCTCGGCATCATATATAATGGCAAATGTGGTGAGGAGAAACTCGGGTCATCCTCGGCATCATATATAATGGCAGATGTGGTGAGGAGAAACTCGGGTCACCCTCGGCATCATATATAATGGCAAATGTGGTGAGGAGAAACTCGGGTCACCCTCGGCATCATATATAATGACAGATGTGGTGAGGAGAAACTCGGGTCACCCTCGGCATCATAGCCTGCCTCTGAAATCACTATCCTTCATATTACTTATAGTAGGAGGCAGCAACTCTAGCTAGGCCTCATATTGCCCATAGCAACCAGACTCCAGCTGCCATCTTCCAGTGCAGTATAGTGGAAAAAAGCTGATAACTGGTCTCTATAGGCAACACGGCTACTTTAATTGTTATCAGTTCCAGATGAGAGCTGGCACAGTAGGCCTAATAAAAACTTCAAGAGTCCGTTCCAGCACAAGCCAGCAAAAACAGTAAGGCCTCGTACACACGACCAAATTTCTCTGCAAAAACCAGCAAGAAACTTGCTGGGAGATATTTTTTTGCCGAGGAAAACGGTCGTGTGTACATTTTCGTCGAGGAAACTGTTGAGAAACTCGACGAGCCAAAAAGAGAGCATGTTCTCTATTTACTTGACGGGAATGGAGAAAATTGGCTTGTCGAGTTTCTCGACAGCCTAACAAGGAACTCGATGAGGAAAACGATGTGTTTCGCCCGTCGAGTTCCTCAGTCGTGTGTACGAGGCCTTAGAAATGCTGTTATTTTTTGGCTGCGTTGTTTTACATTATCAGCAACAGGGCCGGTGCTACCACTAAGCAAACTAGGCAGCCGGCTAGGGCCCAATGCTGCTTAGGGGCGCCCGGACACTGGTTTCCCTCTATGTCTGCAAGCTCTGCAGGCTGCAGCATGTAACTAACTCAGTCCCAGGCAGCTGCTCCGTCCCACCAGTGAAACCAGCGCTAGAGGAAGCCGATGCTTTCTGTACAGCGCTTTAAATTATTATTTGAAACTGAAATGTAATAGGTTGCCATGGGTTACACTAATATTTGTTTTGCTAAAGAGCATCTAAATACAATAATGATATAATATTATTATAAAATCATTATTATTATTTTTATTATTTATAATAATAATAATAATAATAATAATAATAATAATTAAAAAATGGTGCGCATTTGTAAATTTTATTACACGGATTTACAGTAAGACAATTCTCCTCCTCCAAGAATAAAATACACCCCATTCTGTTAAGTACTGTAAAAAAAAAAATGACAGATTGATAAAATGCAACTTAGTGCCAGTATATTGCTGGCTGTGCACTGTGTAAAAAGAAGGCAATATACCATTAACTGGCAATTACATACACAATGATTGTTAATTCTTTCCTTAAGTGCAAGCTGCTTGAAAACTGTTATCTCTCTCTCTAATTTTTGACCTTCTTACAACAGGGTGAGGTGCGCTGGGAATACAAAAGACCGGTGGAAAATAGCTGGACATGTCATTTGTGACTCACTCTTTTAATTCACCGTGCTAATCAACTGAACTGCCACATTCTCCCAAGGTAATTGTATCTTTATAATTGTTGAAAAGGAGCAGGCAATGCAGAGCGGATAGCCTGGGATTGTCCTCCCTTTAGCATAATGAGAAAACTGCACCGTCAGTATTGGTTACTGTAAGCAGCTCTAAAAAATAAAAAAAAAGAGGACCTTATTTCAGCCTCTATTTACCCAGCACTTCAGATTTAAGTATGTTATAAAGCGCCTGGTTATCACACTGCTCTCTTGTTTCATTATCTAGAGGCCTTGTTGCCCTATGCTGCAACTCATACCGAGAAGGTTAAATGTTACTGAAGCCTGGAACACAATATACTCTGATAGGAACCAGATGCCCACAAAACAACATCCCTCCCCTTTACACATCGTTCTGAAATTTACAGGTCACAGCCCTTACATGAACACATATTACTACATGCAAATGCCACTTCCTTTCACTTTAAAACCATTGAATAATCAGTCCAATTGAATGTGCCATATGATGCTTCCATATCAAGGTGGAAGAGTGAAGACATTTTTTTTTTTAAGATCAAGAACGCAATAGTGTACAGTAAAAAACAAGCAAACATCTTCATTGGCTTTCATTAGTATAACCACTAAAAGGCTGAATATTTTTGTTGGCAACAGAACATCAGTACCCTTTCCATGATGATCATAAAGGACCAGTAAACCTAAAGGACAACTTGTAAGAAAAGAAATGGCTGCACATCCAGGAATTCCAATTGCCTTTTATTGTTCAAAGTGAAAACACCAAAGACACCAACACGTAGAAGCATTTCACACACACATCTTGTGTTTTTTTAATGCAATTGCTACCAATGTGGCGGTACGTCACGAATGATGCAAATAGAAGAATGGGTGGGACTTTAAATCACGATTAAAGCACAAGATGTGTGTGTGAAACGCGTCTACGTGACCTTGTGTTGGTGTCTTTGGTGTTATCACATTGAACAATAAGGCCTCGTACACACGATAGGTTAACCAGAGGACAACGGTCTGAAGGACCGTTGTCTTAGGTTAACCGATGAAGCTGACTGATGGTCCGTCGCGCGTACACACCATAGGTTAAATAACCGATCGTGTCAGAACCCGGTGACGTAAAACACAACGACGTGCTGAAAAAAAGTTCAATGCTTCCAAGCAATGCGTCGACTTGATTCTGAGCAAGCGTGGATTTTTTCCGAGCCCCATTGGGGGGCTTTGGTGAAATATCAAGAGTCTAAATTGACCTCTGATGTCTCACTGTAGAGAAAAAGAAAGGGACTGAGGACAGAGATTCCCCAGTCCCTTGCTCTGCAGCAAAGCAGAAGGGGCAATCTGCGCAGCACTGGGCGATTAGGGTGTGCCCAGGCACACCTGGCACACCCTGTGTACACGCCTATGGTGATTGCAGTATTCTAGTCTGCATCTCCCCAAGGTAATACTTAAAAGTTAGTGGGTCCTGAGGACTAGGGTTGAGAACCACTGCTCTAAACCAGTGGTCTCCAAACTGCGGCCTGGGGGCCAGATGCGGCCCTTTGCTTGCCTGAACCCGGTCCTTGGAGCACTTTTCTTCCCACTAATACAAGACACAATTCTGCCAATTGGGGCACCATTTCCCCCACTAACATTAACAACGGGGCACTTTTCCTCCCAATGATACCAACCATAGGGCACTATTCCTCCCTCTGATACCAAATGGGGCGATGTTTGCTCTCACTGATGCCAGAAAAATTTCCTCTCCTGTTGGTCACAGTCCTGCCCCCCCTAAAGTCTGAAGGACAATAAACTGGCCCTTTGTTTAGAAAGTTTGGAGACCCCTGCTCTAAACTAACTTGTATTTCAGATTTACTGGTCCTTTGAGAATAGATAGATATATTTGTCAAAAATTGCACTGATCTAATAAAAGTTGAATGCAAACTTACCGGTGTAAACAAATCGGCCAGGAGCTCCTTTACAGAACTGTTTTGATTTGTACGAAAGTGTCACTTCGACCACTCCAGGAATGTGTCTTGGTGGGGTTTGAACTCTGATGGCGTGTGGGGTTATCAGCTGGAAATATTACACAACGAAAATAAAATTAAAACCTAAATCGTTAACAGTAACCTAGGTCATTCTTTTCCATACAAGGCAGCATACAGTTTATATACCAATATATATCTAATATAATGGGCACCACCAGCACAAATACATCAGCATAATGCTGTCAAAACTTTAGTAAAGGTTTCTTGGGGGAAAATGTCTTTAAGTGATCCCTGAATTTGGTTCTCAGGAAAGGCCACAGGGCTTAATTTATATGAAAATTGTCTCCATATGGCCGCAAAATGCCTGCTGTAGTTACTTTTTTTTTTTACGAAAAAGCACTAATTGGTCAAATTGTGCTTAAAGGCCTATTGCAACATTCCACTAGGGGGCCCAGACGTTCCTTGGCTGTGTTTTCCAACTGTCCAACCCTACAGCCACTTGCAAATTCACAGATTAAAAAAAAAAGGAGTTTGAAATAAATCCTCCTGATACAGCTTGTCAATTGAGTATCGACAGCTTGTTGGGAATCAGTAAGAACACGCTACATACAGTTCAAAAGCCAGCTGATTCTCAATGCTTACCTCGCTCCATACCAACATGGTTCCAAATACCACTTGTAACCCATCAAAGAAGTTATCTCCTATAATGATGACCGTGGCTCCTCCCGTGGTCCAACCTTCGCTGGGACTGATCGCTTTTATGCATGGTGTAGCTACTTGTGCAAAGAGGGAACCGAGAAAAAAAGAAAGAACAAAGAGGAATTTTAGTTTTTAGACTATTTCCTCCCCTCTTCTATTTCCTACACTAAATCTCAATGCCAAATGACAAATCATAGGTGAAAAAAAAAAAAAACTTGAAAAAGAAAACGCATGATTTTTTTTTATATGTTTTTTTGGGTTTCCGCTGAACTCTGTCTACATAAAATAAATAAAACAGCGCTCATACATCAGCATGGAAATGTATTTAAAGAAAACTGTTACATGTTTTATAAAGCAAAGGCCAAGTAGATTGCTAGCGAAACAAGAAAAATGGCTTAGTACGGCAAATTACGTGTCAAAGCAAATATGGCTATTACAAATGATTAAGCGCTGCGTGCATGTGGCATGGCGATTTATCTGCCTTACTGTACGGATCTAAGCACAGTCAATCACGGCCTTGTTGAGTGAAAATGGAAGAGCAAATGTTCGGATTCTTGATTCTTTATAAGCGGCTAATTGGGTTGGCGATTCTCTAAAAAAAAAAAAACCCTTGTCCCCGTCCTTTTTTTTTCCCTCCCATCAGCGATCTTTGCCTTTGGTTCAAATCTTAATTTTCCTCTGCCACTCTATAATTACTAGTTTTCAGTTTTCATGCATAGAGGGTAAAAAAAAAAAATCAAAAGCGCTATATTAATACTTCTGTCAAAGGTACACATTTTACATCTAATATTGTTTGTCGACATGAATCCCTGGGCCATTTACTTGACCTCTTTTTGTCTCTGGAGTGTTCACATTTGCATGAGTTATTACAATGGTGGAGGAGCAGGCAGGCAGCAGTAGCGGCGAAGCTCCAGTCACTCCAGGCTCACAGCAGCCAGTAAAACTGTGACTCTTCTCAGGCTGAAGGCTGCTCAGTCTCTGTGAGACTTGCTTTGTTCTCCACTTTGATCAGCCTTTCTTTTACACGGTGTTGACAGACCTTTTTTACCAGCTTTGATGGTCTTTTGTATGCTGACTTTCATGCAAAGGAGCAGATCCTAAGATATACACTTTCGCCTATTACCAGTGAGTTCTGCTGCTCTATATCTCACCTGCAGGGGTTGGTTTTGACAGTACTGTATTATTGATTGTCCTCAAGACAATCTAAATGCTCTTTTTGTTGTCGTTCCTATAGTTGTGTCTTTTGGTGGGCGCCAAGCTTGCCGACATCCATTTTTTTTAGCCCGGGGACGAATGCTGTGTGTGTACGCTTGAAATAGGCTAAGTTGTTAGCACTATGGCTATAGGTAAAGCTAATATGGTGAAAATGCTTCACGCCTCATTTAAATTCCACTTATTTTAACTGGAAAAACTCTTTCAAGCTTGTTAATCAGGAACTGCAAAGAGTACAGATATGCTGAAACCCACATCAACCAATCATACTTCACTTTTCGTCTGCTCAGAACCATCAAAGCAACAAAAAAATGATTTCCAATTGGTTGTTTTTGAGTTACCACACTTTGCAGATTGTCCCCTCTGTCTAAACTCAACTGCCTGGAAACGACTAGTGAGAACCACTGAGTCCCCCTGAGCGCCACACGAAAATACCTTGAAAGAGAACCAAAGAGCAAGACTCGTAGGCCTCGTACACACGACCAAGTTTCTCGGCAAAAACCAGCAAGAAACTTGCTGGGAGATATTTGTTTGCCGAGGAAACCGGTCGTGTGTACATTTTTGTTGAGGAAACTGCCGAGAAACTCGACGAGCCAAAAAGAGAGCATGTTCTCTATTTCCTTGACGGGAATGGAGAAACTTGGCTTGTCGAGTTTCTCGACGGCTTCACAAGAAACTCGACGAGCAAAACGATCTGTTTCGTCCGTCGAGTTTCTCGGTCGTGTGTACGAGGCCTTAGCGGTGGATCACTTGGCTCGCGCGTTGATGAAGCCCCTGTATCCATGTACTGATAAGATAACATAGAGGAGAGTTCAGGGGCAGCTAAAAAAATGCCCAACTGCTCCTAAACGTCCGTTTACCAGCAGCAGTGTACGTGAAGCCCAAGGCTCCATGTATACGGGACGTTTTTACAACCTCTCCTGAATGATTTAGCCGCGTTTAGCATCCGAAACGTTGGCATCTGAACTCATTATTTTTACCTTAAAAGAAGGCCTATAAACGCAACTGCCTAAAAACGACAGTAAACGAACCTGTGTACATGTACACATAAGATAACATTGAACGAGTTCAGGGGCATACCCCACTTTTAGGTACACAATGGGGTTTATTTACTAAAGCTGGAAAGCGCAAAATCAGGTTCACTTCTGCATAGAAACCAATGAGGTTCTAACCCCAGCTTGTTCAATTAAGCCTTGGTAATAAAACCTGGAAGCTCATTGGTTTCAATGCAGAAGTGAGCCTGATTTTGCCATTTCCAGCCTTAGTAAATAAACCCCATTGTGTACTTAAAAGTGGGGTATGCCTGTACTCAAGTATATGAGGGTTGATTTACTAAAGGCAGTTGCTCCAGAGCTTAGTAAATGAGCAGAAGTTCTGCTGACTTCCATCATCCAATCATGTGCAAGCACGTGATTGGGTGCTCTTTGCAAAGTGAACCTTTAGGCTTCATTTCCATGGACGTTTTTACAGCCACTTTTTTTAGCCTTTTTTTACAGCTTAAAAACGCCTGTCCATGTTTTTTTTTTTTTTTTTTTGAGCTGGAGCGTTTTTTTTGCGTTTTTGAGCGTTTTTGAGCATTTTTTAATGTCTGGCGTTTTTTACAGCTCTAACGCTGGAGCTTCAGAACGCACTGGTCCTGTTTTTTTTTTTTGCAGCTTAAAAACGGCTCAGCCATCTACAGCTCAAAAACGTCATGGTGGGCATGAGGCCATAGACTAACATGGAGAGCCGTTTTTAAGCTGCAAAAAACACTCAGAAAAGTGGCTGTAAAAACGTCCATGGAAATGAAGCCTTACCGTATTTACTAAGCTCTGGAGCAATTGCACTTGCAGATGGTCTGTTAGCTTCTAGTAAATCAACCCCTTAGAATCAATGCTTGGCCTAAGCTGCAAAGAGAAATGACTGGTTGCTATAGGTTACTGACCACTGTTATAATATATTATCCTCAAGGTTATCCCTAGTGTGATTCAATCATACATGTACAGAGAGAGCTCTGGCAGGAAGGTGCTCCTTCTGTAGCTGTGGCTAATCACCATTAGCCATTATTGTTTAGACCCCCCCCCCCTTTTCCCTACAAGCCCCCTTCCTTTGTTTGCTTTGACGCTGGACCAATGGAGGTTCTATTTGCTCATTCCACGTGCATACCCCTGCTGCAGCAGAGGAGCAGAGCACACACTGAGAACCTGCCCTTAACTAGCGCTTGTTGACTTCATGCTAATAAGTTCATACAAATTTTCATTTCTGAGGCTTCCAAATGACATTTGCTTTTCTTAATTGCATGGAGAGCATTTGAAAAGGATCAGCTCTCTAAAGACTGACAAGTCTCCTCACTGGGAATGACCTTCATCAGCACTGCCAATTATGGCAAATAATTCTCAAAAAAAAAAAAATTACAGTAAACAAATTTACTTTGGAAGTGAAAAAAGGGGGTGAAAAAAAAAAAAAAAAGCCCTCTCTTCGGATCTATGGCAAGCACAAGGAGCTTCTGCTATCTAGCAGCTGGGTCCCAGTGAAAACACATATCTTCAAGGAATGTCTAGAGCTTGTGACTGGGAAACACAGAAGCCGCCTGAGCGTGGACCTAATGCCAGCCTCCTTCTGCCCGTATTTGCATACATTTCAATGCACATATAGAGAAGGAACATGTGTTCAATGGGGACCATAGCAAAATGAATTACACAGACTGAGTGAGGGGATTTAATGATCTACGGGCACAATAAACAGATGATAAAGAGTGGGCAGTAAGCAGCAGCAAAAGGCAAACATTTCCCCTTCGCCTGTGTTTTAGGCGTTGGGAAAAGAAAAAAAATATGCAACCCACACACATGGATAACTACAGCGCTGGCTGATCACAGACCCTTTCAGGGAATGCCACCAAGAGATCATTAAAATTCTGGAGCACCTAACCATTACCGGTGTGTTTTTGCTAATTAAGAAGGGAGTAGCTTTGATATCCTGTAGGTGTCGCCTGCTCGTTTGATGCTCATTAATTACCTTCAACGTGTAGATCTGTAATATTTTATTCGCATTGTTGTATATGCTTCCATAGTAGTGAAAAGAATGTGTGACTTAAATAATGAGCAGTAAGCTGCATTAACCCATAGCAACCAATTAGAAGATAATGCTGTGGGGATGATTACTGGCAAAGAAAAACTGTTTCAAACTGTTTCAAACTTTCAATAATTGGTCAGGCCAGGGGCGGACTGACCATTCAGGCTCTCGGGCACTGCCCGAGGGCCCCATGCCACTAGAGGGACCCATCAGAGTTGCCAGCCTCAGTAAAACCAGGGACAGTATGTAAAAATCTGTGTTTTTTTTTAAAATCCCAAGATTATAACTGCCCCGCCTCTCAAGTACCTTTTTAAGTGTGCGTATGTGTACTGTGTGTGTATATTGTGTGTCTGTGTGTCTATACTGTGTATGTATACTGTATGTGTGTCTGTGTGTGTATACTGTGTATGTATACTGTATGTGTGTGTGTGTGTATACTGTGTGGCCCCATAATCTATTGCCTGAGGGCCCATATTCTCCTATTGCCCGGGGGCCCCATAATCTCCTATTGCCCAGGCTATACAGTAATGTCACATTACAAATATTTTCCCGCACAGCAAAAAATTAAACTATCGTCTTTGAAAGCATCAATAAAGTTTCCAGCATTTGAAGGATGCACAAGGTGTTTTATTAGGGTGAGTTTGCCTACACTTGTGGTCTACTTGGGTCGTGCAAGACCCTGAAATGTTTATAATGAAGCCAGGCCTTTGTGTGCCCTCTGTGGCCACTCAGGACCCACTTCCTCTCGGGAATCGGTTCACCCCTAATTTAAGGTGGTCATCTTTGGAAATTTCTGACTCGGTAAGCTCCCCTCTCATTGGGGATAACTTGGCGTTATTGATGCACGCCCCTTATTACAACAATGATATATTTTGTTGAGATGTGGTTATCTTGACACTTACAAGTTTTATTCTTGTATAGTGTTGTAAAATCCATGATTAATTCGTATATCCCCTGATGAAGCTACCAGGCGAAACATGTCAGGATAATATACAAATTTTGAAACAACTGTTTTAGCTAAGTATCTGCCTATGTGACCGTCTTTTACTTGAACTGCTGTTATTAGTGAATTAACTGTTTTTGCTACGTTTTGAACTTTATTCTCATTAAAATGTAATAACTTTTTTCTAAATATATGGTTCTCATTATCATTTGCAAGCACCGTAAAAATCCCTTCTTCCTTTCCATCTGATTCGTTGGAAATGAAGGGTTGCTTCCCTAAATGACTACTTGTGCGCTGGCCCCATCCCAGATAGCAAGGATAACTTGCCACACGTTTGTGGCAGTGTTGAATTGTAAGTCTGTTAACTTGCTGCACATTTTCACAGGCAAGTTTTAGACTTGACTTGAAGCACAAGTTCTAGTTGAAAATGTTCCAATTTGTAGCAAATGTGTGTGGCAAGTCTCTAGCAAGAGCAAAGTTGCAGTGGTGAGTCTACAGCAAGAGCTCTGCAAGTCTACAGCATGACAAGTCAGTGACAGTGAACCCCTGTGGTGGGAGGACTATTGCATAACAGAACTGAACAGAACTTGCAGCAGACTTACAGAATGTTTGCAAAGAAAGTTGATGTGGAGTCATGCAATGCAATTGTGCAACAAACTTGTGAAGCCGGGCAAGTCTGGCAATAGCTTAGCAAGTCATTTTCATACTTACAGCACAATTGCTTGCTATCTGGGATCGTACACACGATAGGTTAACCAGAGGACAACGGTCTGATGGACCGTTTTCATCGGACCAAACCGATCATGTGTGGGCCCCATAGGTTATTTATCCATAGGTTAAAAAAAAGCAATCTTGTTTTAAATTTAACCGATGGATACCTAACCGATAGAAAAAAAATTGTTAGTAGGCACAACCATCGGTTAAAAATCCACGCATGCTCAGAATCAAGTCGACGCATGCTTGGAAGCATTGAACTTATTTTTTTTTAGCACGTCGTTGTGTTTTACGTCACCGCGTTCTGACACGATCGTTTTTTTAACCGATGGTGTGTAGGCGCGACGGACCATCAGTCAGCTTCATCGGTTAACCGATGACAACGGTCCATCAGACCGTTCTCATCGGATGGACTGATTGTGTGTACGAGGCTTTATTTTGCCTATAAAAATAATAAATATGTTATACTTACCTGCTCTATTGCAATGCAGCCTTGATCCTCCTCTTCTCGTGTCCCTCTTATGTGCTACTGGCCCCTCCCTCCTGTTTAGTGCCCCCACAGCAAGCAACTTGCATATGGGGCCACTCGAGCTGAGTCACAGCTCCCTGTCACAGCTCCCTGTGTCCATTCAGACATGGAGCCCCACCCCCTCTCTCCCCTGATTGGCTAGCTGACTATTGACAGCAGTGGGAGCCAATGGTGCCGTTGCTGTATCTCAGCCAATCAGAAAGGAGAGTTTTGGATGGCTGAGACACTTGTGACACCGCTGGACAGAGAGGGACCTCAGGTATGTATTAGGGGGTCTGCTGCACACAGAAGGCTTTTTATCTTAATGCATAGAATGTATTAAGATAAAAAAAAAACTTCTGCCTTACATCTCCATTCAGATCTGGTGGCTTATTCTAGTTTTGAGGCGATGGTTGTTTTAGCCTTATAGTCAATGTAAAAAATTATCTTATATATGGCTGCCCAGTGTTGCCATCTGGTTGCTGTTGGTTACTGCCCATCAACTCCCCGTGCCCTTTTGATTTTAAACAAAACCAGCTGGGATATTCGTACCCTCTGCTGCATGACAAATCCTAGAATGCATTATAAATAGATTTTATTTAATAGATTTTTTTTTTTATTATTATTTCATTCAGATCAAGTATTTTATTAGTAAACATCTTCACGATAGCAGGTCTTGATTAATCATCTCGTGGGTCTCAAGAGTAATATCACAGAATTTGTCACCTTTTTCTGAATTCACAATATTGAGACACTCAAACAGGCCTAATCTTGCCTCATGAAGACTCCTTTGTTCTGCCTGCTAAAATGTCTTGTAATTGTGCTTAGGATGTCCAGATGGCTGGCAGATACTCCAGCTGATAGGATTATACCTTTTACCTCTCCTAGGGCCATCTGTTCTCTTTAACTCACTAAAACCCTGCAGCCTGGATTCAGTTGTCGTTATTGCATAAAACTAACTGCATTACAAGTACTTGGCATGCAAATCACTTCTGTGCTGCAGGCCTGGTGCTGCCACGATACAAGTTGCTTAAGGTTTATACAGTTTAGTAAGTCATTTCTGGAAAAAGTGACAAGAAAAAAAAAAATACAATATTGTAAAATAACCTATTTTGCAATGCCAACGAAGGGCCTCTCTCTCTCTCTTTTTTTTTTTTTATGTTCTTCATTTTTACTACTGCAATAATTTGCCATGCTATTGTGAAGACGGGAGATTTTCCATGGCAGCTGTCCACTGAAGCAGCAGGGGGAATTAGTCTACTTGGAAATGATTTGGGTTGGAGTGTATATGTACTGCTGGCGAACATTAGATTATTGGATAATGAGGTGTTAGCAGGAAAGGGATGCATGCAGGTACATATACAGAACATTAGCTGAAAAAAAAAAAGCTTTTTATTTACGCATGCATGGGGATTTCAACTTAGATTTTTGTTTGGAACTACTCTCTCTAAAATGCCATGGACACAATTGTAAGAAGAAAAAAAAATATTGTACAAATTGTAAAAGACGTGTTCCGCTTTTACTGTATGTGCTGGTTTGGTAAACGTTTTCCGTTGTCCAAATTGATTTATTGACATTAAAAACAGAATAAAGAATCCCCTTCTGAGAATATAGTGGACAAGTGGTTGAGACATGACTCGGAATGTGGCACCACATCCAAATATAAGCAAAGAAAAAGAACCAAGAATGAACATGGACTTTAAATTGGTAGACCCAAGATGAAAAAGAGGTAGACCCAATTGAATAAAAATCCAAAAGTATTAAACATCATCTAAAACATATTAAAATCGAATATTTAAATACATTTTAAAAGTGTATGGTGTTGTCCCACCTAGGTGAAAGCCCTGTAGGTAAGCCCATAGATATGTTCTCCCGGGGTGCATGCCTCAATTAAAGTCCCACCCTATTCCTTATTGTTCAAAATATCGGGGATGGAAGCGCTTGGCCCTATGCCTTGCACCTCATTTAAAGTCCCACCCGCTTAGTTTCTTGCATCTACAAGCCCATAGATATGATGGACTCTGAAGCTGGTACAAGGTCTTACATATCAAGGCCTGATACGCAAGACCTTCTGCATATACCAGCTTCAGAGTCCACCATATCCAGGGCTTTTTTTTCTCTCAAACAATAGGTGCTGGAACTCCACCACGACCCCCCAAAACCCCCTCCACTCACACACACCCTCCAAATCACAACAAATAGTGGGTGTGGTCGGTCAAATTTCACTACCTGTAGAAGGTTCTTAAAGGGGCATTAAATACCAGGATTGCAGAGTGCAGAGTTCAGGGGGGTTACACACAGAGTGCAGAGCTGCACACTTGTAAACACAGAAACCGGACTTCTGTGTTTACAAGTGATTGTGGTGAGCAGCCCCCCCGCCCCAAGGGTCTGAGCCAGAGGTGGTGGAACTGAGTTCCACCAAGTTCCCCCTGATAAAAAGCCCTGACCATATCTATGGGGTTACCTACAGGGTTTCTCAAGTGTTTTACCTAGGTGGGACAACACCATACAATTTAAAAATGTATTTTAATATTCAATTTTAATATGTTTTATATGATGTTTACTAAATTTGGATTTTTATTCAATTGAGTGCTCTCTTTTTTATCTTGGGTCTACCAGTGGCTTCCAATTGAAAGTCTATGTCCATTCTTGGTTCTTTTTCTATCCCCTTTGAGAAGTCACAATTCTTGATGACCTTAATTTGCAGTAAATTAATAATTTAAAGCGCCCCCCCCCCCAAAAAAAATACCCAGATTGAGAAAAAAAACTGCAGTGAATATGAACATAGTCAGGCCTTGCAATTGTTTTTTTAATATACAGATCACTATCAGGAAACTACTAAGGCCTCGTACACACGACCGAGGAACTCGACGGGCGAAACACATCGTTTTGCTCGTCGAGTTCCTTGTGAAGCCGTCGAGAAACTCGACAAGCCAAGTTTCTCCATTCCCGTCAAGGAAATAGAGAACATGCTCTCTTTTTGGCTCGTCGAGTTTCTCGACAGTTTCCTCGACGAAAATGTACACACGACCGGTCGTGTGTACGAGGCCTAAGTAAAAACTATGCAAGCATGTTGGCATGCCCTTGCTTTTACCTACGTAAGATCGAACCAACCCAAATAGATGTAAAATTCACAAAAAGAGCCCATGATTGTTCTGCTTCCTATCTATAATCTCATCTTTTGCAGTGGTGAGAAAAACAAAATTATCCACAGCCGTCCCTTGGGACAGAGCAATTTTTACTTTCTATAAGGTGCATGTGGCAATGTTAAACTGAGTGTTCCTTATTTTTCAGAAAAAAATAAAAAAAAAACAATTCTGCTTAGAGTCAGATAATCATTTTTTTTTTCACACAGTTTACAAAAATAAATACTTATGTTTTGCTATGATTATAGTAGCTCATTAGAGGGAGGCAGAGCTTGGACCTCTCCCAATGCCTAGCACCATGGGCTTGAGCTGTTTTACTTGAACCTATAATGTTGCCAGTTCTCTCTCTCTAGGGAAGAAGACGACTAGGGGAGAGGATCCAACCTTCTTAATTGTGAACCTCATTAGCGCTGGTTGCTAGGCAAAACATACACCTACCTTCAGCACATATGAAAGGGATAAACAATACGTCATAGACCATAATGACTTTTGTGCTCAGGGCAACCTCTAATTATTATATTTTGTTCGCTTTTGCCTTAGTCATTATTGCTGAAAAACAAATTAGTTTATTTTTGCGCAGCACAGCAGATTGTAAACTGCGCTCTTATTTTGATATCTAAATTATATTACACATAACAGTGATTATGGTGCGATTTTCCAGAGACAAATTGCACATAATTCTGGTGATGATTTTACTTTTAAATAGATGGTCTGCGCTTTGACTTGGCTGACCGCTATTCTTCTAATTTTTACAGGCTTGAAACATAAAATATTCCAGCTTGCTGGAAAATGTATACGACAGATAGTACCTTTTTTTTACTGTAAAAGATGTTTGCGGCCAATAATTAATTTTGCATATGCTGTAGGTTTACAATAAAAGATGAAACCTTCATAATACTGGATTTAAAGTCTGCCCATGTACTTATAATAAAAAAAAGATTAACCAAAGCATCATCCAAAAATGTGTAAAAAAATAAAAAAAATTATGCCAATTACTTAGGATATAAGAAAAAATAAAATTGGGAGATTTTTCCTAGCAAACACTCTTCCATCTGCAGTACAAGGGCCCAGTGACAGGAAGTTGACCTCATTGTAAATTCCTTTGTGATTTGGTCATGTGTTTCTCAACCATTTATTAAGAATGTACCTCTTCTCTGTGACCACAGCAAAAAAAAGAAATATCAAATTAAATGAAGCTGCAAAAAAAGCTGAAGCCAAAAAGAATAAAAAAAAATATTGAATGATTTTAGAAAAATGAGAAACGGGTTGGAAAATATCTGAGCTGAAAGTAAATAGAATAAAATGGCTGTTAGATTTTTTCTTTTTTTTTTTTTCACTTTTCAAGTCGGATCTTCAGTGTGCTAAAAAATGATGACATCCCCATCTGTCTGTTGATCAATGAACTGAGGTGACAAAATAGATGTAATCATGTAGTCAAAATAAAGTTTGATGTATAAAAAAAAAAAAACATTGCAATGGAAAAAAAGGACATGTAAATGTATGCCTACCATTTTCCAGATAAGATGGAGCCGTACCTTCTGAGGGGTCAAGGCGGCGTGCCCGCCTTCCGTGTTTGGAATTGTTGTGTACAAACATGTTGTCTGAGACAGCCAACACATGGCCGTCCACATTGACTGTTGTTGATACAACAACCTGAAAAAGAAAAAGAAATAGAAATGTTGCGCTTAGAAAGGGTCAGGCACTTTTAGTAAATCGCCACATTAAGCAATCAACCACATATTAAACAAGATATTTCATGGTTACACAGAACTCTATGATTCTCTTAAAGGATAAGTTCACCATATTCGGGGTGTATGTTACACCCCGAGGTGTTACACCCCGGGGAGGTGCGGGGGCCGGTGCATTCATAACATGTTACATGTTGTAACATGTTATGAATGCACCGGCCCCCGCACCTCCCCGATCGCAACTGTGCCAGCTAGCGAGGGTGCTTCTCCTTCCGCTAGCTGTCAAAATAATAAAAAAAAGGTGGCCATGCAGGGCTTCACCCACCAGGCCTTGCCACTCATTCACAGCGCTCTGTGAATAGAAAACTACAAGGTCCATCAGCCTTTGCGGCTGTTGGCTTGTAGTTTTCAATGAACTACCACAGCTCTGTGAGCGCCGTGGTAGTTCTTCATTCTTCCTGTCAGCCTGTATCGGCTTCCTCATACAAGGTACCAGAATGGAGATACACTGACAGGTCTGCAGGAGACCTGCATGGCATCAACGTTCTGCTGATCACTGGTGCAATTCTGTACAGGCTCCTGCAACAAAAATTAATAAGTGCACGTTTTTCTACCTGCAAAAAAATTAGCATTTATTATTTTTTCAGAAGGTGAACTTATCCTTTAAAGTAAACCTGAACCCAAAAAGTGGAGATTTACTATTTTACAGGGAACATCTAGTAATGTTTCTTGTGCCTAGGGTGTACCCTAAAAATGTACCTTCTTGTGCCCAGGGACTCCAGTACCTTGAGCCTCGTAACTGCATATCTTCAGTGTGAGATTTTATAAGTCCCTATGCGTGTTACTGCTAGTCTCATATGATTTGGTGATGTCACTACTGTGCTGCTCACTGTTCTCCTTACTGTAGTGGAAGCTGTACCTGAGGACCTGCACTCCAGGATCTCCCTGCTCCTGCTTCATTCATTCTAAGGTTCTGTAAGTTCTGCAATTTTCCTGCTACTTCTTGAATTTTCCCCACTAGTTATCAGGAGGGCCAGCTCTGGTATGTGAAAGCAAAGCCCTGCCTTTTACCAAGGTGGCTACCTCCACACCAAGACACAGTGTAGAACAAGACATTGTAAGTCAATAATCAGCTGCAAGGAGGCAGCAAGCAATACAAGTTACTTGTCCCTTGTCTTCTGTTTGTTTTTTGGGGAAATACATCCATGTGGCAGGTCCTATTTGATGCTTTAGGATATAAGGATGCATTCAAGCGAACACAAATACTTAAAACATATGTGATCTTTTTTGATACACATGTATGGAAACCATCACCCTAACAAAGTAGCAGAGATTTTTGTATAACTAGATTGGGCTAGCATTGCTTTGCATGAAAATTAAACTTTATTCAGAACTATTATTTATCAACGATAGAATTGTGATTGGACAAATTGCTTTAAGTTTACTGTCCGTGTATGGGGCCTTCAGCCAAGCAATCTGCAATGGGAAATTGACTAAACATAGTAAACCATTTAGCTACTGGAAAGTCATCTGGCTGGGACAAATGTCATTTGTCATTTAGAATCACCCTAGTGAGCTAAAATGCCTAAAGAGAAGCTCAATGAACCGGTAATATGTAGCCACATTTTGATGGACTGTCATATAACAGGACCACAAAATCATATTAAGCAGAGGTGGACACGTACAGTTCGGTAGTCAGTCACTTCATTCTAGGAGCAAGTAGCCGTTTTTAAGGAATTAGGAAAAATCTGCATCCGTTGGCAACAACAAAGGTTCAAAAAGTTTGGCCCCAGCTCTCATGATTCAGATGGATTGAAAACTATTATTGCCCAGCTCTAATATTAATATGTGAAAAGCTTTTGTTCTGGAGTGCATGGTCCACCGTTTTCAAATTATATATCAATATAGTTTACTAAATATTTAATACAATCAGTACATTTTTGGCCTTCTTAAAGCATACAGGTCGATGCAAAAACAACATAACATGGTTGGTATCAAGGATCTGCTCTGTTCACTGAATGTTCAGATTGCTTCTTTATGAATGAACAAGAAAATTCTGCCATGAATCAAAACATTCTAGCTACCGAACATGAATCTGAAGTCTTTCTATTACTGTCAAGACTTCTGTCAATTCTTTTACCGACCAGTAATGATGTTTTTGCATATGAAAATCTTGAATGGGAAAATGAATAGTGAAAGTGTTTCCAGGCCCTGAAAAAAGTATCCATTCTCAAGTTCATTTGGATGGTGATTGACCTTGGTATGTCAATGGAATTTCCTTCTTTATATGAGAGTGAAAGAGTTCTATTCTTGCTGGCCAGGTTCAGAGTGAGGCCATAGAATAAATGATGGATAGGGTGCTCTTATACCCCAGCTGCCGCAGAGCAGAGCGCGCATTTACACATCGCAAACCTTGTTAACAAATAACACCTCCAGTACTGACTTCATGACAGTCATCCTCCCTCTTCAGAGCCGAGCCGACCAGACCAGGCATGGAATTTAAATCTTTCAGCAAGGTTTCATTTGTCGTTAACTTAAGTAGATGATGTTTTTTGGGACTGGGTTTTCAGGCTTGGATAACTGAAGCCAAAAAATGCCCTATAAGTTATATACACCAGGGGCCTCCAAACTACGGCCACCCAGTTGTCCAGGAACTACAATTCCCACCATACCTAGTCATGTCTGTAAATGTCAAATGCCTCGTGGGATGTGTAGTTCCGCAACAGCTGGAGGGCCGTAATTTGGAGATCCCTGATATACACCATTCAAAATTATATAAGTGGATTGGAGTCAAAACATAATGGAGGATAAAACTGGGCTACCAAATAGACTGATTTTGATAAGAGGTTTGTCATGTGACTGTTGAAGAAACATTGGAGTGTAAGCTTCACCAGGACAAGGGCCGATGCTGATGGCCAAATAGTAGTTAGTAAACAGCTGTGTAAAACATAAGTACAATGTAATGACTGCAAAATATATATAAAAAAAAAAAACAATTTTAACAATCAGATAAAAAGTTCACATGTCCAGTGAACGTTCCAATGAAACCAACTGCTTCCTTTCGGTGTTGCCATACTTTTTTTCCGTCTTGGAGGTCTACGTGAATGCCAAAAAAATGGTGTGAAAGTTGTGTTCACTAATAGGCCTCGTACACACGATAGGTTAACCAGAGGACAACGGTCTGATGGACCGTTTTCATCGGTCCAAACCGATCGTGTGTGGGCCCCATAGGTTAAAAAAAAGCCAACTTGCTTTTAATTTAACCTATGGATTCCTAACCGATGGGAAAAAAAACAATCGTTAGTAGGCACAAACATGGGTTAAAAATCCACGCATGCTCAGAATCAAGTTGACGCATGCTTGGAAGCATTGAACTTTGTTTTTTTCAGCACGTCGTTGTGTTTTACGTCACCGCGTTCTGACACGATCGATTTTTTAACCAATAGTGTGTAGGCACGACGGACCATCAGTCAGCTTCATCGGTTAACCTATGACAACGGTCCATCAGACCGTTCTCATCGGATTGACTGATCGTGTGTACAGGGCTTCAGGCTTTATTTATTTTAGGTTTTTATTAACACCACAGAGGAAAGTGTCATTAAAGATTACCTCTTTGGGTGGGGAACCATAAGCTGAAACCAGCCATATGTGCCTGTGTTGGAGCCATGTGGCACACTCACACTAAGAGTTAGGTGAGAGTATCAAGGGAACAAAGAGGCCGTACTCTCTATATTGTGTCCTCTTGTAGTAAATATCATGTGTCCTTAACCTGCTATTACCCTAACTCAGGGAGATCATTTTTACACCGGTTTGTAATCTGCCATGCAGGCCATCTCAGTTCGTATCTGTTAAGTGGATGACAATGTGAACGCAGTTTACAGAAAAAACATTTCCTATGCTACCGTATAGTTTGACTGATACATCTAAACGTGTATTAGATTCCTACTTTTCACGTATGTGTTATCAGTTATTACGCTTTCTAGTCTATGTGTTTCTTTTCACAGCTTGAAAACTGCTTGAGGGTGATTAAGAGTCAAAAATAAACACAAGACAATACAGTAAGGAAGGGGGGGCATTGTAAACCGAGCTGGAGAATCAAGAGAGGTCAGCATCCTCAGCGCTACGTTGCTATAGTGAATAACAGACTGCAAAAAAATACAGGAAGACTGCTTCCCATACTAAAGTGCACTGAGCGTTTTAGCTGCACTATATAAAACACAAGGAAGGGGAAAAAAAAAAAAGACATGGAGAAAACATGACTGTCTTTGCTGTGTCAATTTATATATAGGTCAGCCACCAAGGGAAAATAACAGATCAGCCGAAAAAATAAAAAGAGAAACTTGTTCAGCATTAACTCCTTTCTTACCGGTAACCCTTTAAATGGAACCTTCTGGCAGTCTGACACAACTGCTTTAATGCTATAAATTGACGACTAATTTCTCTTAAAAAAAATCTAAAAGCGGGGCTAAACAGCTGCAGTAATGGGCTTCATTCCTCTCCCATTGCTAACTAGCACTTCTGCTGCTGACCACAGAATCATGGGTGAGTGATGCCTCTTACAAGCATCAGTAAGACAAAGAGGAGACTTCTAGTCATCCCAGGCTTGACCTTCTGCTCTGTGCACATGGATCAATATTACCAATGGCACTTGATGCTCAGATCCATGAGAAATAGAGGCTCGCTGGAGTGTGCTGAAGTGTGTTTTTTTTTCTGTAAGATAAAGTCTTAACTGAAAGATGTATAAATTACAGCTAGGAAAAACAAAATTGGAAGAAATGTAGCTGAATATCTAACAAGAGATGAACTGACAGAAAAAAAAATCTATCTACATTTAAATACCTATATTTGATCTGGCTGAAGCCATTTAAAGCCCTCAGCACAGCATGGCAAGGACACCAGGATTAGGAATGGTTCCCTAGACTCTACATTTGAGAAAGTACATTCTTCTTTGATGTTGTGACCCCTTTGAATCAACAGAATACCTGTATATGTACCACCTATAAATAAATTGTAGATACATACTTCTTCACCATATAACATGTTATCCTACACAGGAAACATTGGCATTTTCCTCAAAACTGTATAATGGCAAATAAATATAAACCAGTCTTGCTAATTTCACCACAGGCAGACTGTTTTGATCAGTTGATCACAATTTTTTTTAACCAAGAGGCATAATCTACAACAGTGGTTCCCAACTCCTGTCCTCAGGACCCACTAACGGGCCAAGTTTGCAAGATAACTGAAATACATCACAGGTGATATCATTTGCTGCTCAGTGATTGCAGTATTGTAGTCTGCATCTCCCCAAGGTAATATTTAAATTCTGGCCTGTTAGTGGGTTCTGAGGACTGGAGTTGAGAACCATTGATCTACAAGGATGGCCAACCAGCACTGAGGATGCAAATTATTTATAGATGGCTTGTGATTTTAAGATATATATCCAGTAAACCAGAATGTTTACTGGATATAATGTATCAGAGCTCATTAGGGTTGGATTGGTGAAAGAAGAAAAAGGGCAAATGAGGGTCAATAGAAGGGTGAGAGGGTCTCTCTCAACGCTTCACATATTCAAGCAGCAAAACATGGTCACCATGCAAAAGTATGTCTATAGTAGCTATCACTGGCCTACATAAACCATTAGTTAATTTTTTTTTTACTACAGTGTTCCATGAGAGGAAACAGTCATGGTCCATCACAGGCCCACAAAAGTTAAAGGTTGGGTTCATACCATTGTGAATTGGATGCGGGATCCCAGTTTCTAATTAGCAATAGCAGGAGATTTTGACCGGCTCTCTATGGAGCCGGTTTACATATTGCACAGGAGCCCTTTGTGTCTTTTGGTCCGTTTTAGGTCCAAATTCAGACAAAAATTTATTTATGCTGAAATCTGACCTGAAACCCGTGAACAGGGACACACAGGACCCTTGCTGGGAGCCGCATCGATATTAGGTGTAAACCCAGCCTTAAGCTTCTTAACAACCAAAGCTTCCACCTTGGCGCTCTTTTCCATATTGCTCTATTATTGTGTTGTTGTGCTACCATGGACAATATCAAGCTTGCTTTGAGTATTTTACACATTATTGCCAATGACTGTGCCAAAATTCTGTGTCTAACTAGAATGTTATCGTGTCATTACAATGCCATTGCCAGGCTGTCTCCCTTCAGAGTACCTGGAATCTTCGCATATCTCTTGGGTTCCCTGCATTCTTCAGGCAGTTTTGATTACACTTGAGGAAAAACTTTAGGAAGAATCTACAGAGAGAAAGAGAAAGAGAAGGGAAAAAAAACTTTAATATGTTTTAAATTTAAGACAGTCAAACCAAAAAGGACAGAACTTGTGGGGGAAAGGTTAATGTGTTAATGAGACATTTAATGAGACATTTTGAAAAACACTCAGCTTCCCAGATAGCAAGGATAACATGCCACATATTCGTGCCAGTGTTGAATCGTAAAGCCTCATACACACGATCAGTTTTTCAGACAGGAATACTGTGAGAAGAGCTTTTGGCCGGGGAATCCCGGCCGTGTGCATGCCCCTCGCAGTGTTTCCGATGGGAAAACTGCCCAAAATCCGCCGGACAAAAAAAGAGAACCTTTTTTCCCACTTTTGTCCAGCTGTTTTTGGCAGTTTTCCTTGTTTTTGGCAGTTTTCCTATGGGAAAACTGCGATGGAGCATACACACGGCCAGGATTCCCAGCCAAAGCTCCATCGCAGTTTTCCTGTCGGGAAAAACGGCCATGTGTAGGGAAAAGACTGAACCGAGCAGGACCTCGGCTTTCCCATTGGGTTTTCCGGTAGTAAAAGTCTGCTGGGAAACCCGATCGTGTCTACAAGGCTTAAGTCTGTTAACTTGCTGCACATTTTTACTGGCAGAGCACTTGAAGCACAAGTCCTAGTTGACACTTTTCCAATTTGTAGAAACTTTGTTGCAAGTCTCTAGCAAGAGAAAAGTTTCAATAGTGAGTCTACAGCAAGAGCTCTCTACAGCATGACAATTCAGCCACAGTGACCCCCTGTGGTGGGGTGACTACTGCGCAACAATATTGAACCAGAACTTGCAGCAATTTTGCAGAATGTTTGAAAAGAAACAAACAAGTCTCGCAATAGCTTAGCAAGTCATTTTCAAACTTGCAGCACAATTTCTTGCTATCTGGGGTTTAGCATTCCCTCCTTGTCCATCATAGCAGCTGCATGTTAAGGCACCTCTGTCTCATGCAGTCCTGCTCTAACGAGTAGAAGTGTCAACAATGGGACCTACCACAAGATCATATAGATAATGACAGCCGGAAGTATTGCAAAAACAGAGCCCAGACTTTTCTAAATACAGCTGACTACTTGCCATGTGTGCGCACTGAGAGCAACAAAAAGGCAATAATAGTAAACAGTTCTATGGTTGGTGCTCTATATCCATACAGCAGGTTTGCATGTGACGCATGGTGCAAAAACATACATCTATAAGTTTGTATACCAGAAAGATTAAACAGGTGCACTTTGCTGAAACATAGCGCTAAGCACTAGGGAATTTTTTGTGTACTTATAAAAGATAAAATATCTAAAATGTACTATTAATGTATTTTAACAGACATATCTCCTTCACACATTATACGTTTTTCATGTCAGGGTTTAGTGGTTCTTTTAGCATTCAAGATCTTTTACAGTAATAAAAACAATAAAAAAAAAAAAAAAAAGAAACCTGTGCACATCTGCCCTGACAATGGCACACAAACAGTCATATGCCATCAGCATACAGTAAGTCACTTGATATTCCACCCAGCAATTTCTCCTAACTACTAGCCTGCAATTACGCAGCCCACGTTGTGTTGTGAGGTAAATTAGGTGCACCTGCGGCCAGACTTCATTTGAACAGCATCAGAAAGAGAGAGAGGACCTAACAAGGTGAGGACGTGCCTCAAACTTATAGTCCTGTCAAGCAATTAGGTTCTCACTTCAGGGACATCCGCGCAGTGCAATTATGCCACACATTACAAGCGGGCTAATCTTCTGAACAAATGTCATGTCTGTGAGAAGCTAGCAAAAGCGGTTCATCTGCAAATGGCTCTGCTCTTAAGCCCTTACCTTATGCATGTAACAAGCTGCTGCGCCTTTCTGATTAAATCATTTTACTAGCGCTTAGCAGGAAGAATGTGCAAGTGTTTTCCACCGCTTATCTGATGTAGGACTTGACATGTGAACCTCTCTACGTATTAAAAGTACAGAGACTTTCCAAGTGCTTTAATGCAAACTTAGTTGAAAGACCGTTTACAGCTGTTCATACATAAGCAGAACCCAACACCGAAAACTTACACTGTTATCTTAATCAAACACACTGCTGGGTGCAAGGGGTTTGGCTGCTGTGCTGCCAGTACAGGGGAGGATGGAAGCAAAGCGACATAGGCTGCATAGTGGTGCCCTAGTGCGGTGATTCTCAACCTTAGTCCTCAAGTACCCCCAATAGGCCATGTTTTGGGAACTTCCCTTAGATAAAATAGCACTTATCAATACCATGTCATTGATATTTATTTAAAGCAGCTGTGCAAAGTAAAGGAAAACCTGAAAACATGGCATGTTGGGGGTGCTTGAGGACTGAGGTTGAGAACCAATGCCCTACTGGACCTTGCATGACAACCATCTTCCATCCTAGATGTTTGATAGTGAAGCAGTTATCCATCAACATTAAAAGTAATCAGTGGTCCATCAGTTGCCTCGATCAACTTAACCCTTTTTTCTTCAACAAATATGCATTAAACATACTCTACATGCATGCACATATCCAGTACCGTCTGAACAGGCAAAAACAGCCAAAAAGTGAAAAATTCAAAAAGTCTAATCTAAAGACTGAAAAAATCAAGGTGAACCTAATTCATTCTAAACATAGACACCTGTAACATGGAAGCAATCTGCAGGCTGCACAGTGATACCCATTGACATTGGATAGCCTCCTAGTCCAGTTTTTTTTTTCAACCTGATTGGGTGACAATAAAGCCTCTAGGGCACGTTCAGATACAGTGCTGGGTGCAAGGGGTTGGCTGCTGTGCTGCTAGTACAGGGGAGGATGGAAGCAAAGCGACATAAGCTGCATAGTGGTGCCCTAGTGGACCTTGTATGACAACCGTCTTCCATCCTAGATGTTTGATAGACAAACAGTTATCTATCAACATCAAAAGTCGTCAGTGGTCCATCAGTTGTCTCGATCAACTTAGACCTTTCTCGTCAATAAATATGCATTAAACATACTCTACATGCATGCACATACCCAGTACTGTCTGAACAGGCAAAAAGTGAATAATTCAAAAAGTCTAATCTAAAAACTGAATAAATCAAGGTGAACCTAATTCATTCTAAATTTAGACACCTGTAACATGAAAGCAATCTGTAGGCTGCACAGCAATACCCAATTGACATTGGATGACCTCTTAGTCCAGGTTTTTTAAACTTGATTGGGTGACAATAAATAGGGGAAGGTCAGACAGTTCCAGATTCTGTTGGGGATTGCACTACTGGGTTAGAAAATCAAACCCAAGCACTACTATTTCCCTTGGAGAAAAGTAGCCAGAGAGCTGCAGGGACTATCCACTCCCTGCCAAGCAACGCTGTGCCTGCTCCAATGTCTAAGCAGGAATGCCTGAGTGACTAAAGCCTTTGCTGTGGGATATTGAGAAAGGGTCAGATCATGCACATAAGTCTAATCATAATCTGATGTCTATGTCTGGCTTGAGAATGGGATGTGTGTAATGGTGTATGCTTTATAGCTAGAGCCTAGACTGCCAGAGACCCATATAGATTTCATTATGAATCCCCAATTTCTATTTTAAATATAAAAAAAAATGTATTGCAGTAAGACCTGCTGGCAATGGAAGCGTTAATTGTACAAGTTACTTAGGACATGGTTATTCATTGACTGGTAATTCCATTGCCGAGATACAAGTCGTACAGATTCACTCATTCCAAGTCAAATGGTAATTCTCATCCTTTGCTCTATTACCCTTTAATTGGCTTTTTCTTAGAAAATATCTGACAAGCGCCTTTACATATCTCTTCCCCAGACCCCGGCACACAAAGGATTTAATGCTCTTGTTAGGAGAGTAGGGGAGGAAGAGGAGGGGAAAAAAAGCCTTGTGTCAGAAAATCTTTGGCTCTCTCACCAATAAAGTGTGTATTACTCCTAAACATGGATTTGTGACTCAGTGGAGGGGGAGGCGATACAAATTCCAACCTGTCATTAGTGCATTACACGTAATTGTGTACAGTATGTTTCCCTTTGCATCTGTTGGCCCATTATTAAAATGACCATTATGTATACTAATTCCCTGACCCTGTCTGTATTTCCCTAAAGAGTCATAATCTTTCGCAGTAGGTAGAATAAATCAGCCTTGAAATACAGCCTTTATGTACTTGAATCTCTAGGCCTCCCTGTAAGGCAGTAGCTATGGAAAAGCCTTCTTGAGGAAAAGATAGCTAAAAGGGGCAAAATTAGAAGGTTCCCGTATATACAAACACAAACTTTCTCACAAAGCAAAATGCCCATCAGAGAACCATCTTATAGCAACCATGCCTTGGGATAAAGTCCCAAGGCAAGGTTGGACCCACTTTTCCTGCATGGACAATGCTTTCATTTCTCAGTATGTGGTTTATAGTCAGGGTTAACTAAAACTCACATGTAATTTTGCCAGGGAATATCTGGAGGAATCTGAAGGTATGTGGAAGAAAGTTCTATGATTTGACAAGACGACAACTGAACTTGAAAAACTCACAAAAAACATCAAATTGGTAAAAAGCCAAATACAGCACTTAAAGACACCATTCCCATTGTGAAGCATGGTGGTGACAACATCATATTGTGGAAAGTTTTATTTGCAGCAGGCCCTGGGGGGGGGGTCTTATGAGGGTCGAATAAATACAGCAAAATCCAGGTAAATTCTGGAGGAAAACCAGATGCCATCTGCAGGAAATCTGAGCCTAAGGAGAAGAATTGTCTTCTTGCAAGACAATAAGCATAAACACACATGCACATATACACAGTATTTCTTCCCATTCAATAGATAGATAGATGCACATACATATGGCTCAGATTACGGATAGAGAGCTGAAAGGATCCTCCAACGCCTAATGTGAAATATCTGCATCCAGTTGGTTGGACCTAAGAATTACATTTCAGTTTCTTGGTACAGAGCACCTGAATATTGAACAGACTGCACCTTTCCACTCGCTGCTATCATCTCCCTGTTTACATTTAGGAATTGTTACTCTTAGCAGACTGTATAAAGCATAAAATTGATCGAGAGGCAGAAGCCGCTGATAATAAAATGACAAGTTAGGACATGTGTCTTAATTCCCTAAGCGTACAGCCCTCGGTTACAGGGTTTTCCTAGCTGCCTTCTCAATGTTTATAGAGCAGCCATGGTGCAGATTGGCATTTCCTAAGAAGCTTTTGTGTAAAAAGTTGTTTCTCTGTGTAACAAGTGCTCGGTGATAATGGGCACCCTGACACCTTGGCATATAGTTGTAAGTGCTAACCGAAGCTTTTTTATTTGTTTCAAGTGCATTGACTCTCTACAATCTGTGCAAAAGTGTACTTTTTGCACTGACTAAAATTTGGAACCAGTTAAAAGGTCCAGTTTAATGTAAAAAGCTGTAAGAAAAACAAAGACTTAATTATTGCTTATTAACTATTTTCCTTTCTAGGAGAAATCCTATAATACAGTCCAATATCAGAGGGAGAGCCTGCACATTTGTTGACTATATGTCTGTCCCAGATCTATCATGTCAAGCAACAACACAGCTTACCCAGAGTAATAAAGGAAGCACATATTGCATCATGGGAAAATAGGCTTTTTTCTTGACTTAGATATGACATATTGAAGAGGCCAAGGGACCATATGGGTAACCATATTTAATTTCTATACAGCTATCAGCCCATATGCTCAAAAAAATTTATTCCTCTAAAAAAAATGTATATATATATTTGTGGTCAGTTTAGATCAGGGGTAGGCAACTTCGACCCTCCAGCTGTATTGAAACTACAAGTCCTATGAGACATTGCAAGACCCTGACAATCACAGGCATGACTCCTAAAGGCAGAGGCATGATGGGATTTGTAGTTTCAACACAGTTGGAGGGCCGAGGTTGCCTACCCCTGGTTTAGATGCAATATTGGTTAACCGTATCGTCTTTAAACTTTCTAGTTCAAACTCATTTGAAGTTACTCAAAGTGTATGTAAAACCATTTTTTTTTATTGCACATAGGAAGGAAGGAACATGATCCTTGCTAAGCTTTTATTGCTGCCTGTGTCCTATGTAAATGAGCAATAGTGACATTTGCCACATAGATAGAAAATAATGGAATATCTAAAAAGTTTGAGATTTCACCAGAACAATAGGCAAGGGCGATTCTTCCAATTCAGGCACCTGTTCTGGTGACAACTTCCCCTCATTTTTCAGAGATTCATCATTACTTCCTGTTTTGTCTCAAATACAGGAAGTAAAGGGAAATCTCCCCACCGGGGGGGGGGGCGGTAAAAAATAGACTGACATTGGGGGTTAACCCTTCCCTACTTTATCCAAAGCTAAAAAAAAATTTGGCGATACATATATATATATCTATATTTATATAGATATATAGATAGATATATATACATATAGGTACTTCTATGACTGTGAAAAAATCGATGATGTGCATGACCTAACAGTAACCAATCAGAGCTCTGATGCTTACTCATCCTAAACATCTTATTGGCTGAAGCACATAAATTATGTTGCATATTAATGAGGGCATATTCAGCAGCACATCCACGCAGTGGGCACATTACAAAGCCCATATGACCCATACTCCTAGGACCCTGAGACCACGACTGCCCACCCATAGTCATTTTCAGAGCCTGACCCATTTTTGTGTATTTAAGCCATGAATTAGTTCATTTATATTTACTTTTATGAAGCCGATTATCCAAAGCTTCCCTATCGGATGAAAATCATTTTAATTGTAGTGTGAGGCTCCGGTGTAATATCCATTACATTATGAGCTGTTTAAATTCTACAAGGGTATTGTGTAAATTGGCCCTTTGCGAGCTGGGAAGCAATTACCACCAAACAGCTCTCTTTTAAACGGCTACAGAAGTTTGTGGTGTTGTTTAGGACAATCAGAAACAAAGGAGGCTGTTTAATTGTAATTTAATGGAATATCAAGAAGTCCGTGGCATTAGATGCTGGCAACGGAGAGAGAGAGAGTGAGAGAGAAAAAAAAAATTAACTGCAATTATGTTTGATTAAAGCTATCTTTCTCAATAATCAGCCATCCTGACAGGCCATGGGGCTCTAGTGGGTTCCAGGATGGCAAAAGGTGTTCGGCAATATTAAGACCAATAAATGAGATATTAGCATAGCTAATTACAGCACTGCAAAACCTGTAAAATGGACCTCTGTGTATTGTAATGTGTGAAATAATTGGCTAAGGCCATTATCAATTACATAAGGAATGAATTTGGGATGTCAGGGAAAGGCTGATGGGATGCATTTTGCTTGACACAGCTAGTTCTCCCTTATGCCTTTATGTAACAAAAGGTCTTATCAGTTCTCTATCAAACAGCTGAAACTTCATGTAGCCGCCAAGCTGCTGATGGAATGATCTGGGCAACGAGCGGCGGGTAATTAGTACGGCTACCCGTTCTTCCCTTTCTCACCTCACCCAAGGCTCTAATCGTAATGGTTTTGTTCCCTTTGCTCGTAATAAAAATAATAGATGGTGCTCAAACCCAAGTTGGGTTGGATACAAGGGTTTATGTCTTCCCCACCAAAAACTCTAATGCCTTGTACACACGGACGGATTTTCAGAGAAAAAAAGTCAGACAGGCTTTTTTTCTAGGAAAGTCCGGCCGTGTGTAGTCTCCATCTGACTTTTTTTTCGGAAGTCCGACAGACCTTAGATAGAGAACCTGTTCTCTTTCTTTCTGTTGGACTTCTGACGGACTCACGGCAGACTTTTGCACAGTCAAAAGTCCGACCGTGTGTACAAGGAACAAGGCTTCCTGCACACTGGCTTAAAAAACATTGCTTCTACAGGAGTTTTGTGTTCTGCCTGTAGAAGCGGCTCAATGTTATCCTATGTGTCCATGCACATTAGGACATTTAGAGGAATATTTTGAGCTCAACGTTTAGAGGCAGAAAAAAAAATACTTTTGGTTCGCATTTCTGATTGGAGCTTACTGAAAAAAAAAACGAAAAAACTCTTCTAAACTCCACTAGGCTTTGTACAAAAAATGCTCTATATGAGCGTTTTTTTACTCCCAAGAGAACAGACTTTTTTTAAGCCCAGTGTGCATGGAGTCTACAGAGAGATCTGATCATATCTAGGAGAACACAAGGACAGGGCAGAGAGACAGTGAACTTTGTAAAAATTACTCAGTATCTGTATTGTGTGGGTGGGTCTAGACAGGTATTTGAACCACAGTTGTCACATAGTTAGGAAGAGGATGTTCATTAAGACATGACACCGTAGCAGAATACAGGCAAAAGCAACATCAACCAAACAGAAGTCTGCTTTAAGATTTCAAAGTAGGTCCACATTAAAGCAAAATTTTCCATAATATTTTCTCAAAAATCTGTCCTGTTCAATGTAAACTTCTGTTGTCTGTTTTTCCAAAACATGCTCCCATTGTGTTTCACTATGCTCCATGTAGCAGGGCCAACAATGTCTACAACAGGGTTTCCCAACTCCAGTCCTCAAGGCACACCAACAGGTCATGTTTTCAGGCTTTCCATTATTTTGCACAGGTGATTTGATCAGTTTCACTGCCTTAGTAATTACCACAGCCGTTTCATCTGAGGGAAATCCTGAAAACATGACCTGTTGGTGTGCCTTGAGGACTGGAGTTGGGAAACACTTGTCTACAATATCAGAGTCTTGGCATGAGCACAGATTCCATACAGGTAAGACAGCAAGAGTTCAGAAGCCACAGCATGGCCAGGGGGAGTGCATGCAAAGCAATGTCAAGAGCTATGGGAAGTGGAGGGAGGAGACAGATGACAACTTTGTCAGAAAGTCAATATTTGCATATTCAAATTTAGATTTCTAAGCATTTAAACCTAATTTTCAAGATTTATTTTTATTTTTTTAATACACTGTGAACTGCAGATGTGGTTCTTTGGTTTACTTTGATGTGGTTGGGTTTGTTACAAGTTTACTTTATCTTAAGATATGCCTTCTGATGATGTTAAATCATATGTCTGTTTTATTCTGCCATGTTGTTTAATAAAAATTTTATACAAGACCAAATGCAACATTCAGTATGTAGTATTTTTAGCAACCATTAGGACATCCTCTATTATTTATAGTTTGGATGCTAACAGCAGGTATGGATACATTCACATCAGTTTGTCCAGAAGCCAGGTTGTTTGACTGATAATAATAGAAGAGGCTTAAATAGGTTTGGTACCTGGATCCTGGGATTTGTCATGTCCGGGCTATACTTTACTGCAGCTAGCATTTTGAAAATGCCCTGTTTGCCTAATGCCCCCTACCTATAGTGATTCTCAACTCCTGTCCTCAGGACCCACTAACAGGCCAGGTTTGCAAGATAACTGGAACACATCACAGGTGATATCACTTGCTGCTCGGTGATTGCAGTATTTTAGTTTGCATCTCCCCAAGGTAAGGTAATACTTCAAATCTGGCCTGTTGGTGGGTCCTGGGGACTGGAGTTAAGAACCACTGCTATAGAAAGACAGGAGATGTCCATGGATTTAAATAAAGGCATAGCCCACTATGGGAGATTTACTAAAACTGGAATACTCAGAATCTGGAGCAGCTGTGCATGGTAGCCAATCATCTTCTAAATTAAGCTTGTTCAATTTGGCTTTGACAATAAAACCCGGAAGCTGATTGGTTTCTATGCAGAACTGCACCAGATTTGTCATGCTCCAGTTTTAATAACCCCCCCCCCCCCCCCACACACACTATGGGACTACTAAAGGGCCCAGAAGCAGTGTCAGGCTACATAGTGATTTCTGTTGGTGGTCAAAACAAAAAAAAATGTATATTAAAGTGGTTGTATACCCCTTTGACAAATTTGCAACCTACAGGTAAACCTATAATAAGGCTTACCTGTAGGTAAATGAATATCTCCTAAACCTTTACGGTTTAGGAGATATTCACCTTGCATGCAGCCAGTGACGTCAGCGGCACATGTGCTCTGAAGATCCGGCGGATGCTGTCGGACCTTGCCTGAACGGAGCACACCCACGTGCATGCGTGACGTCTTTGCGGCTCCGGCCATTCACAGTCCCGGAGCCGCGAAACCAAAACAAAGGGGAAAATGTCAGCTCCCTCGGCGTGACCGGGATGCAACGCTTCGTTCTAAGGTAAGTATTTCATAATGAGCTAGCTCATTATGCCTTTGCCATACAGGTTCTTTTTTTTTGCGGGAATGCAACTGTATACAACCGCTTTAGGTTTAGGGACCACTATACAACTGCTATTAAAACAATTGGCATTTGTTTTTACTAAGGGAAATGTTATTGAGGTGGAGATTAGAGAGACCGAGGTGCCTTGATGTAGTCACATGATACATACTTACTGATCTGGAGGGGTCCAAACCACCCACCCAGTAGGAAACAGACACCAGCTGACAGATCCCACTAACTTCAGTTTAAATACATATCGTTGAAATAAAAAGGCACTTAGAGCCTAAACAAGTGCAAGCACCGCCTTTAGCATTGTCAAAAAATATGATTTCTCGGCATGGAGGGGTTAAAAGGAGCCTGTTAAAAGATTTTCCAGTGATTGAGAAGAGAGTGAGCACTCTTCTGCTTCTAAGCAGTCTCCCCTAATTACTGGTAAGTCATTGAGAGTCGAGGGCCACAGCTGTGTGCTGTGTGTGAGCCAGGCCATCAGTCGCTCTGAGTATTGATTACTGAGCAATTCTAGCTGATCGGGTCCTGGAGCTTCACAGACAATGCGCTTTCCTCACAAAACCTGTAATGAGCAGTTCCTATACAAGGATACATTCTGCTGACATCAGATCTCTGCACTAAGATAGTATACAGGTCAATACATATTGGATTTCCAAAATGCTAGGGACTTAATGTCAGGCCCCCCTCTTTTTTCTTTTCCACTTCTGCCATTAGCTATTATATAGGTTCACGTGGTTTTAAAAAAAAAATGACTCCATTAGTTTGATTTATACTTCAAATATCCCATGACAAATTGCCTTAACACCAGACTTATTAAATTCTTGTACATTTCGAGTTATGGGCCTCATATACTTGTAACCTAGGCATGACGTCATCATGGAAAGTGCATGGTGTAAGGGCTATTGAATTTTACAGCTGGAACCAGATGTCTGTTCTGTCTTTTATCTCTCTTTCCTAAAGGAGAACTCAGTTATACACTGTTCACACCCAAAGGGTTCTTACAACCTAACTAAGAGGCATTATAAGAAAAATAGCCCTCTTTGATAAAGTAAACGTATTTTGGGGCTTTCAGAAGAATTTGAAGTATTCCATTTTATAGTATTCCTCCTTCCTAATATTTTATAGCCGGACCGGTCTGAACCATTAAAAAAAATAGTAACAGGCACTTTAAAAAAAAAAATTTTGTTTGATATAAGCGGTGATGTCCATCAGCATTATGGAATATGCTAAGTCACCGGCACACCATTTTTTAAGGTGTCAGGCTTTGACCTGAAGAAGGAAAAAGGAAACCTGCCAGGACCTAAATATATACGGTGTCATCACTGACCTGGTTGTAAAGGAGGAAGCCCTAGGGTTGTCATCCTTATCCCTTCCTAATTTGTAAGTACCGGATCCGGAAAACAAGTATGTATATGCAAAGTTTAGACTTCACTGGCGGAATGTCGTTTTGGTTAGGGACTCAGTGGGGGAGATTTAGGCTGGCTTCACACGGGTGGTCCGATCATGTTCCACCCGTCAGTTTTTCAGGCGGACCTGATCGAAGCAGCCATTATTCTCTATGGAGCGGTGGATGTCAGAGGACATGTGTCCAAACCGATCCTGTCTGCCAAAAATGGGCAAAGGTGGATTGGATCAGATGACAGTCGGGGTGGGAACGGACAGGCCATTCGTTTTCATCCGATCGCCACATAAAGAACAGCAGGGCTGTGTCCATGCCTGCTCTGCATAGTGGAGCAGACACGGACCTGTCATCCACTTTCTAAAAGGGGATCAGTGGAGAGATCCCCTGCTAAGCAGGTGGAAACGCATTACGGAGTCCGCCCCACGTGAAAGTTTACTAAAACTGGTGCACTCAGAATCTGGTACGGCTGTGCATAGTAACCAATCAGCTCCTTACTTCAGCTTGTTCAATTAAGCTTTGACAATAAAACCTGGAAGCTGATTGGTTACTATGCACAGCAGCAGTAAATCTCCCCAAATGTGTAGGTAACGCAAGGCTGAGGATAGCAGCTGTGGAACCTACACCTTTAAAACATGACCTCAAGATTCCCATCCAATTTCTTTTTCTAACAGATCCCCTTTATCTGGTTTCACTAAACCAGGGTAGGCAACCTGGGGCCCTCCACAAGTCCCTGGGAGTAATTGTAACTGCCAGCCAAGCAATGCCTCATGGGAAATGTAGTTCCACAACAGCTGAAGGAATATACATATGCTAGGGCCAATTCAGAGCGCAACCAATGAATGTGGGAGGAAACCCATGCAAGTACAGGGAGAACATGCAAACTCCATGCAGGTACTGTCCTGGTTGGGACTCAAACCGAGGATCCCAGTGCTGCAAGGCATACGTGCTAAGCACTAAGCCATTGCACTGACCTGTATACTTTAGCAGTGCTTTTTATTCTCAGTTTCGCAGCCGAGACAATGGATAAAATAACCACAAATAAGAAGCATGAAAAAATAGGAAAGCAAGCTACTGTAAAATCGCAGGATTTAAATGTTGCCATCCCAGCGGTACCCTCGCTAACCACCATGTAAATGTGGATATTGGCGGATTTGAGAATATACATGACTTGACTCGCAGTTCAACAATTACTGGCCTTTGTCGCGGGGCTCCCACTCCACTGTAGCGGATTTTATCTCCAGTGGACTGCAGCTATTTTCCTTCCCTCCGCTGTAGTAACCACACCGCATTAACAATATTTGTACTACAATCGCCAAGGGACCCACTTCCCAGATTCTATCACTTCTTTATCTCCTGACAAATACCTTACTATTGAACATTATTAGGTTTAGAAAATTAACCCGTTGCCAACCGCAGCGCAGTAGTCTGAGTTAAAACCTTATCGCTTTATCCCCCCCCCCCCCCCCTTCCTCTCCAATAATGGTTTCCTCCCCCTCCTCGCTTTTCATCACTGCTCCTGCCGCTGCTGTCAAGGGGCATTTATAGATACCATGATCTTGTACTTTGCAATGATTCTCATTACAACAATGCCAAACAGATCTGATGGGATTTAATAACTTTTTTGACCCAGTTCAATATGTTGCTCAGTGCACAGGCATGCCGTTAGGCATTGCTGCACTGGACCGTTGCTGAAATATTGGAGCTGGATTTAAAAACAATAACAACAATCGATAAAAACTCAACAAAAATAAAATGCATGTAACTAATGAGTATCTGAGAGAAGAAAAGCCACAGCAATGCTAAACTGTCTCCATATTTAAAGTAGTAATAAACATATTTTAATCTTTGCCCTACAGGTAAGCTTATAATAAGTCTTATCTATAGGTTCCTTGGAAACGGCCTAAATGTGCGCCATTTGGAAGATGATGTCACTGGCGCATGTGCAGCATGCTCTGCATTCTGGGAACACTGAGTGTACCATGATTGAAGCATCACCGTGCTGCGATGGTGACCCCTGTGCGAACGTATAGGAGCAAAGTTATCACGGCCCGGTTGGAGAGCACAAACCCGAATGGAAACTGGGCAAATATGGAAACAATGACAGGAAGGTTCTGACATAATGTGCTAGAATGCAGGCGGCTGACATTCTCGATATCAACTGATGATGCCATTGGCCGTTATATAGTTACATAGTAGGTAAGGTTGAAAAAAGACACAAATCCATCAAGTCCAACCTATGTGTGTGATTATATGTCAGTATTACATTGTATATCCCTGTATGTTGTGGTCGTTCAGGTGCTTATCTAATAGTTTTTTGAAACTATCGATACTCCCCGCTGAGACCGCCGCCTGTGGAAGGGAATTTACACATCCTTGCCACTCTTACAGTAAAGAACCCTCTATGTAGTTTAAGGTTAAACCTATTTTCTTCTCATTTTAATGAGTGGCCACGTGTCTTGTTAAACTCCCTTCCGCAAAAAAAGTTTTATCCCTATTGTGGGGTCACCAGTATTTGTAAATTGAAATTATATCCCCTCTCAAGCGTCTCTTCTCCAGAGCGAATAAGTTCAGTGCTTGCTTCCTCATAATCAATATCCCAATAAGCCAAGAGCTAGAAGGTTGTAATTGTGTACCATGAAAACCTGTGGCTTTGCGTAACTAAAAAGCGTGCTTCATCCACACGCCGGCTTGTATACAATTTTTGGGTAATTTTTAGGCATTTTACCAAGGCATCCTTGAAGAAACCTGAAGGCACCCCAGGTTGCCTGGGTACCCTGGTTGAAAAATACTGTTTTAGAGGCTCTGCATACAAGGGGCAGAGTTATGGATTTAGTAATCTCTGGATCTCCCCAAAGAAGATCCGGAGAAATAGGCAGACATGTGATTACATTCATTCATAGTGTGAGATTTACCATTATGCCTATCGGCAGCAGTGCCAAAAAGGTAACAGTTATTGGACCCACATCTTTTTTCCATCATCACTAATTGGACTGCTTCATAGAAGTTTATAATTTATTATTTTTTTCTATTGGTTGGACTTTTCTTTAAACTGGACTTCCTTAGAAGAAGACAATATACACCGTAAAAGCTTTTCCCGAAAATGTAATTGGGCAAAAGTGAAAATAAAAAAAGTATCACTAGAGAAACAGATATTTCTTATCAGCTTATTTACACATTGTTACAATATTCTAAGCTAAGTTTGGTCCAGTAAAACAAGAAAATGTTCTGTGTCAAAAAAGTGATCCTTACATTGGGTATTGCTTAAGGCACTAAAGGCTCCCGTGATGGTAATCCGGCTCTGCTTGTTGACATTTTCCCCAAACTAAACTATCAGTGCATGCAACCCTTTTAAAAAATAAAAAATAAATAACAGTTGCCATAATACACTGTAGGAAAATCTGACTGTCTGCAGTTATTTTTTATAAGCCACATTTCTTTTTATCTGTCAGTGTTCTGGTTATGTCCTCCCTACCCAGGCCTGCCATGGTGGTTTTGATAAGGTTGTCCATTTTAAAAGCAGAAAAGGAAACATAAAGAGTGCAATATTTACACAAGGGTTCCCTTTTCAAAGGCTGATATTTCCTCTACCGCCCCCTCCCATCTTTACCTATTCCTCTATTTCTAATGGTTAGTGTGGAACTGACACAATTTCCCCAGCAGATCCCTCGCCCTGTCAATCAGCCTGTATTTTGTCTTTCACTGTGGGCTCATTAAAACCTCTTTTTCACTCCCTCTGGACTCTACTCTATTTGCCAGCTCTGATCACATAGTTCCTTCTCTAAGAAAAATGCCAGCATCACTTGCCTCACATCAAATGCCTTGCTAGGAACTTGTTGCCAGCTCTGGGGGAGTTTTTTTTTTTTTTTTTTTATTTCTCTTTTTTTTTTTTTTTTTTACAAGCTATGGAAAAATTAGGGAGGTCATGTACAAATTGCCAGAAGGAACTGGTGTTAAAGCAAACCTGTCAAAGATCCTCTTAGTGTAATCACTGCAGCTACACTGCAAACTATTGTCACCTCAAATCTGCCCATCTATGGAAGAGATAGGTGGCCATACCTATAGAAATTTTACTTAATTATTTTTTTCCACTCTGTCTAAAATCAAAAGAATTGAAGCTGCAGAATGATGGTTTTGTGGTCCATGGTGGCTCAAAATGACCACCAGAAGATGGGATCAAAATTGCCCCAGCCAAACATGATGGAAAAATCTGATTTATTTTAAGGCATATTCCACTTTTGTAAAAGAAAATTGAATAAATGCACCCAAAAAATTTGAATCCCACTGTATAAGCTGACTTATGAAGCCAGAGAATACCCTAAACAAAATCTTAAAATGTGACCTCTTTTGCTAGAATCTGAACGCACTAAAGCGCCTAAAGATACCTCCTGATCTTGTAACATATCTGATTCACCATGTATACTTTGAATATGTATCCACCCCCCACCCCCCTTTCATTTTATTTTTATTTTTTTATTCTGGTCGATATATAAAATAGCAGCACTACAGGGTTAGGGTTAGGGGGGTTAGGGTTATAGGTAGGGGTTAGGGGTAGGGATAGGCTTAGGGTTTCCCCTTGAAGAATTAGGCTAGGGCTCAGGAAATGGAATAGGGACCTCCCCCAGAGGTAAAAGGCCAGAAGGCGGGTTACCAGAGGTCAATGGTCACGAGGCGTGGCTGACCCACCCCCACCAAAGTGTACCGCCTACCCCAACTAAGTCGGTGAATGAACAAGTCTGGGACATAAAGGTTTTCGCATACCTTATAAAAAAAAGAAGAAAATTGGCATACATAAGGTCAACTTAATAGCCGCTCTGAGAGAAGAGGCAGCAGACATCACATCTGATGTAGTCAGCTGGCCCCCAAGGTAACAAGGGAGGCAATCGCTGATGGAAGAGCCAATAACGAAAACTATTCCAAAAAAGCATGCATTTTATAAAAGTGTCAATTTTGTTTTGCACATTCTTTTAGGGATACATATGGAATGTTGTGAAATTTTATATTGGTTCATTGGTTCTTGCAGCACACCAAAACGTGTTCTTCTATACCAGAAAGAAAGTCAAAAAGAAGAAGCCAATCTCTTGCACAGCTTTAGTGTTTACTCCCCCCCACAAAAATCTAATTTTGAAACCTTAGAAAATTAAAACAATTGCTGATCTTGCAAGTTGCAGCAAGCACGCATGCATGCAGACGCAAGACTTGAAAGCATAGGAGTTTTGTTTTTTTCCGACGACAGCCTCTCCATCCTTTTAGATCCTGATTAAAAACTTATTAAAACATTATAAATGATTAATGTGAGCACAGCTCTGAGTGGCAATTATTAGTTTTAATGCAGGTAATGCAGCTTAATGAGGGGGGCACATGTGTGCAAAGCTTTAACTTCATTACTCCTGCGTGTCAACAAATAGAAGAAAAATGTGCAGCCCCACATCCATTACTAGGAGCAGCACTAAGCTCCCTCTCTGTACCTCCCCTGCTCATGGATGAGCCAAGAGTCATAAATTAATCCTTTCTCTTCAGCCTCATACCAGGCCGAGGTGTTAAAGTTGCAATAAACTTTTTCTTTTTTTTTTTTTAAACCACATGTGGAAAAGAATAATAAATTATTCTATAAAAAAGAGCATATTTTAGGAACAACAATATATTAATACTGCTAAAACTTCACACAACTGCAAATAAATAGTTCCAAATCCTTCGTTTTTTTTATAACACTTTTGGGAAAAAAAGTTTTTTTAACTCTTCTTTTTTTTTTTCTTCTCCAAAATAGCTGAATCATTATTCAGAAGTGGAAAACAAACCGTCATTGTACCTCCGAGCTGCTTGGAATATTTTTACACGGACGAAGCTCTAACATTTGGATCTGAATAACATAATAAGGAAATACCAGTCAGCGCCTCTCTAAATTGGTGTGCTGGAAGATAAGCACATGTTGGAATGGGAGCAAACTGTGAATAGAAGCATTTAGGAGATTGCAGATGTGGAGTCAGGAGAGCGAGGAGGGCCTACAAAGAGGACCAGCGCCTCCTAAATGATGCGATAAACTAATGCTCACTTGTTATCACTGTTTTTCTTGGCATTCTCTCTTTAGGTATTCTTGCTAAAGGCTAGCAAGGTATTAGGTTCAGTTTAATTTATTTTCAAACTGTTTAAGAAAAGAACTGTGTTAAGCAAGTGTCCGGGGAGGTAAGTGTAGACCGTGAGATGCACCTACCTCCAGGCTTACGATCCTGGCCCACAAGTTTACACTTGGGGGTTGATTTACTAAAGGCAAGAAGACTGAGCACTTTGCAAAGTGCAGTTAAACTCTGCAAGTGCAGTTGCTCAAGAGCTTCATAAATGAGCAGAAGCTCTGCTGACTTCAATCGTCCAATCATGTGCAAGCAAAAATGCTATTTTTTTTATTTTCCTTTTACTAAGCTCTGGAGCAACTGCACTTGCACAGTCTTTTTGCCTTTAGAAAATCAACCCCTTTGCCTCTACAAACGCTGCTGTTTAACACTTTGCGGAGTTCTTCTTTAAGGTCTACAGGACTTTTCCAGAGCCACTCCAAGCCTATGGAACTCTTTACCCCAATCTGTCCGTTTATCTCCTACTCTATTGGCTTTTAGACGATCCCTGAATACCCTTCTCTTCAGAGAAGCCTATCCTACCCACAACTAACAACTGTATTTTCATCTTGTCCATCTGATCATCCCCCACAGCTACTACCCATTGTTCCATTTGACCCTCCCTTCTAGATTGTAAGTTCTAATGAGCAGGGACCTCTGATTCCTTTTGTATTGAATTGTATTGTGACTGTACTGTCTTCCCCGATGTTGTAAAGCGCTGCGCGAACTGTTGGCGCTATATAAATCCTGTATAATAAATACAAAAGATCTACATTGTGGGTTACAGCTCTATCAACAATTGGCCTGCCATTTTTAGGGAAAAACAAACAAAGACCCTAATTATGCATCACATTAAAGATTTGTTTGTCTGTTATATGGGTTTTGGCCAGACCCCTTGGGATGGAGCACCCCATGACCTCCCACCAGTACTTCTAATCAGTGTCCACCTGAGTTAAAGGAGGGGTCCTTTTAGTTCTCCCATAAAGAGGAGCGTATTTCTCCCATGGTTGAGAAGTGGGATCTTTCATTCTATGAATAGTGTAGGACCCACTGATAATGGGGTACTTTGACGCAGTAATGGGCTTAAACACTATATGGCCATATGTTGCGACCAAATCCCCATATTTGCTTATTTGCTTATTATGTTTCTTTCTTATTATAACCATTCCAAGCACAGAAGCAAATCCATGCTGGTGCATTCAGTTTTCACATACTGTATGTTCTTCTACTTTGGAGATACAGGATGCCATGATGACACACAGCATGCCATGGCAGTCTGTCTAACTGCCACCCCCTGCCCTGCCCTGCTGTGTTGATTGACAGCGGCTCCCAGCAGGAGGGACTTGCTGTCAAACTGCAGCTGCTCATTGCCTGTGCACAGATGAGCATCATACTTCCCCACTGTGTGTGACATCAGTCCGCTTACTTTGGACACGCCCTTCGCTATGGGAAAGAAGTAGTGAAGGGATGCTATGTGATCATGTGACCACCCAATAAAACATAAAAGAAGGTGAAAAAAAAGTTATTCTTTCACAAAAGACAATGTCGTTATGCCTAAACAATACTATTTGATGAACTTTAATTGCTTTGTATAGTCATGTGTTGACATATGCTTTAAAAACCTCCAGCAACGCCTTCAGCTTTGGAACACTTTCAACGTATACTCCCACCGTAGAGCTCAGCCATCTCATCGGTGACTTTATTTGGAAATCTTTGTTTGGTTTGCAGTGAGTAGAGTCCCTCGCAGGCAGAGGGAATCGCCTCCGCAATCAATGCACACATGGCCCTACGCTCTGACTCCTCTCCTCCATCTGACAAGTATCTTGATCCAGAGTGATCTATACCATCCGTTTGAAGAGTATTTCAGGGCTATTTGCATCATTTTAGGCCTAATGTATAATATATAGCACTAAAGTGAGCCCAACTACTGTCTCGTTACCAAGCATGAAAAAGTGAGGGCAATGAAGACGCATTAGTCCTCTCAAGCACAACGGCTGTAATGCAAGCGGGGAAGGTTGCTTGTCGGAGTTAAGAGATAACCTTTCTGCCTCACTAAGACAATGGAAGAGTAAAGAAAATGTCAAATCAAGAAACGGTGGATTTAAAGATGAGGCAGCCTGGAATGACGCCTGTGCCATATTTTGTGAAACTCTAAGGCTATTGGCAGCAGAGATCCCTGTCTCTGATTCATCTAAGGCCGTATGGCAAAGCTTTGTCAGTCTGTGCGAGGTATAAATAATTCAGGGTGAGAGATGGCAATTACAGGGCCCTGCACAACCAAAATGAATATTTTATGAAGACTAAAACTGCTTTGGAATGAATCATACACATGCAGTCACACACACACACACTCACACACACATATACACACACACACAGCTTGTGTGCTCATACATGTCAACACAAAGAATACAAAGCAAAACATTTTTAGATGTGTCCTTAAGACATATGTACTATTATTAGATTTATTTCTCAATGATGTATAATGTTGGGGCATGCAAACAATAAAAAGTAAAAACTTAAAGGCCTTTGGCCTAAAAGCATTTATTTTTAATATTTTTAGACTACAATAATATATAGAAAGCACTTTCTATGTCACTGCCAATGCAAAAGTGCCAGCACGGCCTCTCTTTCTTCTAGGCAGAGCTACTGACTCAAAGGGTCAGCTGGCATCAAGGATGAATCCACAAGCATCAGATTTTCTCTCAACAGAAGGACGTGACTGGTAGGATGGATCCGGGTATTGGGGTTCCACTCAAATGAATTAATTTTATCTTTAAACTGCCCATCTGCAGACCTCTTGCTTCCTGATCCTCGTTTTAGGGCCATTACTGCGATGGGCAGCCTGATTGGCCAACAGAGAGCTTTAGGAGGAAGGTTGGAGCCAGGCTTGAGCACCAGGGGGTTTAGAAACAGAAACATAAAAGAACGACAACACAAAAACACCAATAGGTCCATTGAGACTGCCTCTTTTACAGGTTTTAAACTTTAGAGTGGGATCTATGTTTTTCCCAAGCATATGTTTCTTAAAATACTGTTCACTGACTCACTACCTCTGCTGAAAGTCTTTTCCAAGCTTCACCTACTCTAAGGCCCCGTACACACGTCTGAGAAACTCGACAAGCAAAACACATCGTTTTGCTCGTCGAGTTCCTTGTGAAGCCGCCGAGGATCTCGGCGAGCCAAGTTTCCTCATTGACTAAAGAGGAAATAGAGAACATGTTCTCTATTTGGCCCGACGAGATCCTCGTCGGTTTCCTCGGCCAAAAGTGTACACATGACCGGGTTTCTCGGCAGAATACAGCTCCGATCGAGTTTCTGGCTGAATTCTGCCGAGAAACTCGGTCGTGTGTACGGGGCCTCACTCTGTTAAATATTATTTTCTAAGGTTAGTTTTGAACTTTCCTCCTAGTTTGCGGTTGTGTTCCTGGGTTCTTGACCTTAGCTTCAAAAACAAAATACTGCCCCCCTGGACCTTATATACCTTTACCTACTTTCAGGTTTCAATCATGCCTCCCCACCCAAAAAGGCATACCTTGCCCATCTAATCTGGATGATTAGGGACAACCAAGGTGCTACACTTGGAGGTTTCCGTCTATGTGGTCCCACTGGTGTTTTTTTTTTATATTCTGGCAATTAATTTAATTATTATGCAATTTGAACTTTTTTGCTACAAATGTACAACTATATTCTCATATATGAAGTAGACATGTGCATGACGAAAAAATATTGCTTTGTTTCGATTCGTTAATCTAGTTTTTTTGTTTCGTTAAATTTGGTTGATTCGAATTTTGGAATTCCTTTTTTTGTCTTTTTCAATTTTTCTTTGAATTTACCGTGTTTTTTTTGTTTCGAAATGTTCCATTCGATAATATTTTGAATTGGCCAAATAGAAAACGTTTTTTTGGGGGGATTTGAATGTGGCAAAGTGAACAAACAAAAGAAAAATCTTCATCAAATGATTACATTGGGGGTTATTTACGAAAGGCAAATCCACTTTGCACTACAAGTGCAAACTACAAATGCAAAGTGCACTTGAAATTGCGCTGAAAGTGCACTTGGAAGTGCAGTCGCTGTAAATCTGAGGGGTAGATCTGAAATGAGGGGAAGCTCTGCTGATTTTATCATCTAATCATGTACAAGCTAAAATGCTGTTTTTTATTTTCCTTGTTCCCCTCGGATCTACAGCAACTGCACTTCCAAGTGCACTTTCAAGTGCAATTTGCACTTGTAGTGCAAAGTGGATTTGCCTTTCATAAATAACCCCCAATGACTCTCTAAATCACCTTTGGCTTAACTAAAACCATTTTTTTTCAAAATGGTACTCTAATAACACCCTATGGGGTTGATTTACTAAGGGTTAATAGACTGTGCGCTTTGCAAAGTGCAGTTGCGCTTTGCAAAGTGCATTTGCACTCTGCAAGTGCGGTTGCTCCAGAGCTTAGTAAATGAGGTACAGCTTCACTTTACAAAGAATACCCAATCATGTGCAAGGAAAAAAAAAAAAATTTTTGCTTGCACATGATTGGATGATGGCAGTTGGCGCTATATAAATCGTGTATAATAATAATAATGATGGTAGTTGCTCATTTACTAAGAAATGGAGCAACTGCTCTTGCAGAGGGCAACTGCCCTTTGCAAAGTGCACAGTCTTTTTGCCTTTAGTAAATCAACCCCCACAGTCTTTGATTTCAGAAACATATTTACAGTTCAAATTCGACTGGAATTTAATTTTAAATTCGTTTTGAATTAAAATTAGAATTTCGGAAATTCGGGCAAATGTTGTTTCTTTATTCGGAGCATTTGGTAAACTTTGTTTATACTGTAATTCGGGTATTCAGACATATCTGAATCTCCGAAAAAATTAAAAATTTGTCTGAATATTTCTTCGGAACGAAACAAACCGCAAATATCTAATATAAAGTGAGGACCAGTCTTATCAACAGCATCTGTGCCACTAGTGGAAATTTTACTTCTTATATTCTATTTAACTTCCGGTGAGAAAGATATTCCATCTCCTCTATAATAAGGATCACAAGAACCACATTTTCAGTCCCTGCCAACAGGTACTCTTTAAATCCGCCTGCAAACTTCTGCATTTTTTTCTTCAATGAACACAGCGCTATGGTAGAAGCCAAACAACATCTGTGTACGTTGTCCCACAAAAACCCTTTCCATTGTAAATTGTTTTGGTTGCAGTTTTGTAAACCATGCGGTTTGGTTATTTGCAAACCACACAGGAATATTATGGCGTGCTGTGTTGTGACGGGAACCGTTCCACGAAAGAAGTAAACTGGGTCCAGCAATTCAACGGCGGAGTACTACAGCCTACTACAAGAAGGGTTTTCTGTCCTACATCCCCTGCAAAAAAAATGCCTTCTGTAGGCTGCAGACACAAATAATATCATTGTTCTGTAAACCTGCAGATGTAAAAGAACCTTGCTGAATGGGTATTGTGTTTGCGCAGTTAATGATACCTGGGCTATTGTGAGACAGAAGGAGGTCAGCTCTGTGACATCACAGGAGCACAAGACACTCTCTGTGCACAGCTCCAAAGCACATTTTCCCATCGCCAGAAAAAAAAAAGAAAGAAAAAAAAACAACACTACGGCGTACCTCAAACTAGTTTTTAAGTTAAATCCAACTGGCAACCATTGTTTATGAAAACAAGGCCATTAGGTATATTAATAATTTGATAAATAGAGATATGCTTTCAATTATTCATGAGTAACATTTGGCAAGAGTAAAATTACATGCATGGAGAAGGTTTATAAACCTGCTAATTATGAATTAAGCATGCAAGAGGAACTGCTAACCCTGAAATTAAAATATTTTATGATTCCGCAATTACAAATAAATAGAGGGTTTTTTTTGTTAAACAGACACCCCAGTGTAAAAAAAAAAAAAAAAGCTTTATGCATTCACAGATGGCAGATTATACATTTGGACTATAGACTCTGCAGCACGCTATAGATGGAAAAGCAGCTTCAATAAAGGAGGAATGTAAAGAGTTAAAGAAAAAATATACATACTGTATTTACCCCTTTTTAGTTTTATATAACCTTCAAAATCACAAAAATCAGTTTTCATGTATATGGATGACTCTGGTTGGACCAAAACACTAAGGATCTGGGCTGGAACAATGGGTGGGCAGAAGGGACGGCTGCCCCGGGCACAGCGTGTATTGTAGGGATGGGGGCACCACAAGTTCCTACTATATGGCTGACAGGAGTAGTGACAGCAGCATCACTACTTCTGTCAGCCCAGCACTGGAAGTGGCAAGGAGAGCAGGAGAGAGTCAGGAGGAGGTGCGTGCTGTGCATAATGAACGGCGGCGAGTATATACTTAAAACAAAAGTGGAAGCTCCGCTTATTTGCTTCCTGCCCCCTTCTGGTGCCACATTTGACACCTTCCAGGGGGAGGGGGGAACGGGTACCTGTTTTTGACAGGTACCCATCCCCATTCCCAGGAGACGGCACTGCAATGCTGTCCCTCGGAAGTTCAGCCCCCCGCCTACTTCCCCTGCCGACGGGCCAGTTAGAAAGTGCAACACAGTAGGGAATCGGCTGTTTGCCTTACAACGAATGGCGGAGGCAACACCCAAGATCCGAAAATCGGCTTGGGGTGCTGACATCGCAGGATCCCTGGCCAGGTAAGTGTCCAAATATTAAAAGTCAGCAGCTACAGTATTTGTAGCCGTTGACTTTAAATTTTTTCGTAGGGGAGTGAAACTCCACTTTAACATTGGCAAGCTCTTTAAGCGCATGTTCATCGAATGCCTTCACAACCACGTGGACTATCCGCTGGGGTGCCAACATTGGGGGATCCCTGGAGAGGTAAGTGGCCGAATATTAAAAGTCAGCAGCTACAGTGTTTGTACTTGTTGTTTTTTTTTTTCGTGGGGGTGGAAATTTGCTTTAGCTTTGGCAAGCTCTTTAAGTGCATGTTCATTAAATGCCTTCACAACAACATGGACTATCAGCTGGGGTGCAGACATTGCGGGATCTCGAGACAGGTAAGTGTCCAAATATTAAAAGTCAGCAGCTACAGTATTTGTAGCTGTTGACTTCAAATTTTTTCGTGGGGGGCAGAACTCCTCTTTAACATTGACAAACCCTTTAAGTGTATGTTCATCAAATGCCTTCACAACCATGTGGACTATCAGCTGGGGTGCCGACATTGCGGGATCTCGAGACAGGTAAGTGTCCAAATATTAAAAGTCAGCAGCTACAGTATTTTAAGCTGTTGACTTTAATTTTTTTCGTGGGGGGCGGAACTCCTCTTTAACATTAACAAACCCTTTAAGTGAATGTTCATCAAACAACGTGGACTATCGGCTGGGGTGCCAACATTGCGGGATCCCTGGAGAGGTAAGTGTCCAAATATTAAGAGTCAGCAGCTACAGTTTTTGTAGCTGTTGACTTTTATTTATTTTTTCATTGGAGGGGGGGGGGCTTAACTCTGCTTTAGCATTGGCAAGCCCTTTAAGTGCATGTTCATCGAATGCCTTCACAACCACGTGGACTATGATGGGGAACTCCAACGTGTCTTGGCTTACAGCTATAACAGATAAATCCCTTGTTTTCTATTTGCGTTGCAGCGTAGGTACAGGTGGAAAGCAATTTATCTTTTTTGTTTCATTTATTCAACAAGAAGCCCGTTGCCTTTTCTATCTAAAATATGGTGTCTGTTTTATTATTTAATGCTGTTTAGTCTGTGGGTTGCCCTCTAATTGACACTGTACTAGTCAAATGACAAGAGTAAATTCATAGAAGGGAGTGTTTCTATAAAGCAGCGTAGATATTACAAAAGCAAAATGACATCGCGTTTGGCAGGTTTTTGCTTATACACAATTTTCAAAGAGTTTGATCTACAAATAAGCAAAAAACGCACATACAAGTAGTGTCAGCATCCTCAAACAGAATAGTCTTGCTGCATGGGGAGAACACAGACACGTCAAACACATAGGTGTCAGAACACTGACACACTCAAAACCATTCTGTAGCCTCACGTTACCCCGTTTTGCTGCCAAAATCCCCTGCCTAGAAGCAGCAAAATGTTTAATATTCGCATTTGTGAAACGTCTGTCAACAACTCATTCACGGGAATATTTATTTATTTTTTTCCTCTTCTAGTACTGGGAATTATGGCTGTTTGATTAGTGAGCATGGAACACAATTAGGTAATTCAATCTCCTTCCACAAGAGGGCTGCTTTTTTCCATAGAACTCCATAGAGCGGAATGTGAGATGTGTGTATCAGGAAAACACGGTTACTTGTTCCTGCTCCAGAAATCACTGACTCATGAATGGTAGCTGATAGGAGATTCAATTACAAAATATATCATTACAGAATGTGCTACATGGCAGTTCCCGAACATGGATGCAGAAAAAAAAAAAAGAATCATGTAATCCTGTAAAACCTGATAATCCTAAACACACAGCAATGCCACCTGAAAGACGCACAACAAGATGGCTGACAAGCAGCAAAAACAACAACCCTGATAAAAAAAAACCTTATTAGCAGGGTGTAAACTGCAAAGGATTAGAAGTACAAATCCCAGCATAAAAAGAAAAAACTTTTATCAAGTAATCCAAACGATGATGCCAATATTTTACATTGTGTGCAATTGCCCCTTCAAAAGGAAATGCGTGAATCCAGGGCCGCTGATAAGGCCGGACTTTCCGAGAAAAAAGTCAGATGGGCTTTTTTTCTCGGAAAGTCCAACTGTGTGTAACCTCCATCTGACTGTTTTTGTTGGAGGTCCGTCGGACTTGCGACGGGGTCACGGCGGACTTTTGCACGGTCAAAAGTCCAACCTTGTGTACGAGGCATAATAGTTTGACAGAGCATGTGGATGGAGGCTCCTACAATTGAGTGCCATCTAATGTCTATGTTTAAAACCACAAACTTAGTCCAGAATTCTACTCATGTTTGTACATTTATTACAACTTTATTTAACCTGCCAGGTCACAATGAGTTTAAATGGGGCACAATTTACTTGCCCTTACATTCTTTTTATTAATGATTGTATAGCCTTGGTTTTCCCAGGAGTGGAAGCCCCGTTAATTGCTCATGTAACTGAGAGAATGGTATAGGTCAGACTTTACTACAGGAACATTTACCCTGACTGCAAGAGGCACTATTGCAGGTCAGATATAAACCAACGCAAAGCAATCACTACGAAGCAGCATAATTAAAATGCTCCCATGTATAAGACCCTCATTGGATTGCTGACAGTGTCATCCAATAAGTGAGATCGTGAGGCCTAAAATTAATATACAGCAGAAGCCAAAAGAGAATGGTGAGTATATATGAATTATATTTGACAGATATGTATATATAAAAACAATGTCACATGCGGACTTGATTTGTGGGTGGCATGGTGTTTGCAGAATTACCAATGCAAGGTGCATCTGCTACAAAATAATAATAAAAAAGTAATTCTTTACATTCTATGTGTACATGTGAACACTAGTTGCTCTGCTGTTGCCTGGCAACCTGTATGCTCGCTAAGTTTGAGGATGAGAGCAGATTTGGCATCTTCTTCATCCATCTCATCTCACGTTACAAGTTATTCCACCTCATATCATTATCGAAGAAACAGGACATTCCACTGATACCAGTCAGCGCTGTAAATTCTTCCTGAAAGTTCCGCAATCAATCCGAAACGTACATTTACAGTCTTCCTGTCCTGTCCAGATAGACACTGACTACACCAAGCCTGGTGATTCCAACCTAGAAGAGCAATTCCAGATAAACATGGAAGCCAATACTACAATTAACCTGCACTTGATATATTTGGAAATTATTTTCCAGCATCGCAACCAAAGCTTCTCAGTTCACCACGGTACAGGCAAACGGGAAACTGGACAAGGATGGACCAGTGCATCACAGCAATGCTTGGATGAAAATCTTGATGGGTGAACAGGTAGGCTAAACTTCCTGTATACAACTTAAATTCAATAATCAAACCATGAGCTATAATTACTCCTAGGGAATACACCAGGCATTCTCAACCAGGGTTCAGTGGAACTCTGGGGTTCCTCCAGAGGTTGCTAGGGTTTCCTTGAGCTGTGGCTGATGAACCACCTATTTGATGATGCCTACAGAGTTCAAGGTTCAGTACCACTTAGCAAAGCCAGCAGCGTGACACCAATTATCTTTTTAGCTGTCTTTAAGGGTGTCATTCTGAGCACCACTTTAAGGGGGGGCATTCTTCCTATTAACCACCAATATAAGGAGCATTGTATCTATTGAGCCCTGATGAATTGATTTTAGTAAGGGTTCCTTGAGACATTTTTGGGGTTCCTCTAGGGCAGAGATGGGGAACCTTGGCACCCCAGATGTTTTGGAACTACATTTCCCATGATGCTCATGCACTCTGCAGTGTAGGTGAGCATCATGGGAAATGTAGTTCCAAAACATCCAAACTCCTGTTGGTTTATTTTTTGCCATCTCTACCCAATTGAGGAGATTTACCTTTACTTCTTCTACCATAGCCAAAACAGGAAGTGAGGGGAAATCCCTGGAAATTAAAGGAGTCCCCTGGGGACCCCCAGGCCACCAGTATTAGTGTCCCCATTGGAAGATTTCCCCTCTATTACTTTTCTGATATAATAATATATGATATCAGATTGATCTGAATATGTTCTTTCCAGCCCTGATAAAGGGAGCACTCCTGGACCCCAAAATGCGTTGGCTACTTTTTCTATTGAACCCTTAACTTTTATCAGAATAAAGTTGTACCAGGACCTCTTAGTGGTATCGCACTTCAATTTAAACTTTTGCTAAAAAAGAGAACTGGGCAGGGCTGGAAGCACCTCACCACTTCTAATTTCTGGGCAGCAAAAGCACAGTATTCTGTTGGCATGTACATTTTTTTTTTAATACACTACAAATTCCATTCAGTTTGTACAGTTTTCAGGGCCCATTCGAATAGAGAATAATAGAGATAAGGTTAATACAGGAGGGAAGAGATGACTTCCTCACACTTGGCTGTAACATACTTCATTGATGGATGCTTTGGTTTCTTAAGCCTAAAATAACTGTCAACATAGAATAGACTGCTCTTAGCATCATAGCAAATGTAGATTACATGTCAGATAAATATACAGAAGAGCTGCCTTTGTATATTTATTATTATGTATGGGAACACAGCCATCTAAACTCATAGGACAGCCTCACCTCTGGGACCCCCCACGGATACAAATGATCATCCCTAAAGAACATCTAATTTGCCTTCAGGAGCCCATCTAAATATCTGCAATATATTTAGCATACCTATGATGTGTCAGTTACCCCCTAAAGTCTTTTGTAGTAAATTGCAATTTTGCAACTTCCCGCCTATGTGATCTATTTTGACTAAGCCTGGCTGACGCTTACTATCGGGCCCCCAAAGACAACCTAGTCTGACGTATTCCACCAGTCACCAGAGATCTCTCAATTTGTTGTAAGCGGGCCTGCTTCTTTTGCTATTCTCAATCTGCATGGAAGAAGATTAAACATTCAATTTGTTACTTGATAAGCCACAGGGTTCACCACTTACCATACAAATGGAAAACATTACCGTCATCCCTTGACTGGCTCTTCTTCAGACATTTTTTTTTGTTATTATTGGGGATATTTACTACAGAGAAAATGATGATGCATGTCATATTTATCTTCATGAAAAATGAGTGTCTAAATGGAAATCACCTTTTGAATGTACCATCGTCGAGCGCAATACTAATATGCTTCATGAACTATAAAATTTAGTCACAGTGTATGGACAGATTATAGCGTGCCTTTAATACTCTCACATCAAGCAAATTTTCCCCGTGTTAAGCGAAGACTCCGAGACCTGATTTTCAGTTTGATCATCATTACACTTCCACGACGGTACAAGTCGCAGCTTGTAGATTTATGTCCCCCCTCAGCTCTTTTGCATTAATCTGCCTCTGAATAAGCTATTTGCACTTCCTCAGTGCACGCAGGAAATTGAAATAAGGTGCAAATTTGTAGGTCTTAAATCTGAACAAGTACAGACATATATATTTCCACCTGGTACCAGTCATTTGTTTCCAGTAAATAGAAAGGACATTTTTTTTTTATCTGTCTTCTCTTTTCTGTCTTTTATTAGAAGATTTTTTATTTTATTTTTTAAGGTTTCACTTTTAAAGATTGTTATTTTTATATATAGGAACAATACTGCTGCTCTATATGAACAGATAGGGTCTTACAATGGAGAGCAGAGCCCCTGAGTTCTCCGGCCCATATAATTCTACTTCTTGCCTTTATTTACCAATTGAGGGTGCATATTACTTTTCCATTTGTGTTTCCATCATTGAGCCTCTAGTTAATTTATTAAAAAGAAAAAAAAACTGTACACCGTTTTATACAGCTGTACAGGAGTGTCAAATGGTTGTTGTAAACGAGAGCTTTTTCACCTGGGTACTGCATCTTTTACGAGTAACAAGAATTGACTTAACATAAAAACCTGTTCTACCATTATTCTGGCACCCCAACATGCTAATTTATTAAATCAGAGTAAGAGTACAATTATGTACTGTAATTCATTGCATCCAGAGAGCTACTACAGTTTAGAGCGGTGGTCTCCAAGCTTTGCTTGCCTTTATCTGGCCCTTGAGACATTGTTTAAACTGCTGACACCAACAAGATGGTACTATTCTTCTCACTGACACCAACAATTGGACATAATTTCTTCCAATGACACCAACAAATGGACATAATTCCTTCCACTGACACCAACAATTGGACATAATTTCTTCCAATGACACCAACAATTGGACATAATTCCTTCCAACGACACCAACAATTGGACATAATTCCTTCCAATGACACCAACAATTGGACATAATTCCTTCCAATGACACCAACAATTGGACATAATTCCTTCCAATGACACCAACAATTCTACATAATTCCTTCAAATGACACCAACAATTGGACATAATTCCTTCCAATGACACCAACAATTGGACATAATTCCTTCCAATGACACCAACAAATGGACATAATTTCTTCCACTGACACCAACAAATGGACATAATTCCTTCCACTGACACCAACAATTGGGCACTGGTACAGACAGGGCACTATTCCCCTATTACCAAAGATGGGGCGTTGTTTACTCCCACTGATCACAGTCTGTCCCCCCTAAATTTACAACAGTAAACTGGCCTTTGTTTAGAAAGTTTGGAGACCCCTGGTTGAAAGAGTTGGTTTTCAAAGGTTACTGATGGAAGAAACCAACTGATCTTCATCTTTTTATAACCCTGTTGGTTTTGAAGTCTCTCTCTCTCTCTATATGGCCCATCTTAGAATCAGAAAACTTTATATTATGAAGCACAGGTTTGAGCACTTCTGCTAGGCAGTGTACACGCTGCACACCCATTAAAGAGCAACTAATGATATCCAGGAAAGCTTGCTAAGGTCAGAAAATCTATTTTACTTACTTTAATTCAAGATACTGTGTAATCCCTTATTTTTTATCATGAATTTCCACTTTTCCTCTTGGTTGGACCCTTCAAGACCAGGAGTGTAATAAAATGCGCTGGCCCATATTGTCAGGCTTGGGGTTTTGCCAGATCAGGATGATCAACAGGTAAAACACATTACACAGTTTCTACATTTTACTTATATCTGGAAAGATAATGATGACACAAAGGGACTATATTGGAGTAAACTTTTTTATCACAAGGATTTGCTGCTTTAGTGTAAGTGGTCCTAAATGCAGCACTCCCTGTGTGCATGTATTCTCTCCTTCAAAATCTTAGTTACTCCTATAAAAAAAAGTAACAGCAACTTTTTGTACATCCTTAACATGTTTAAGATCACACTGAGAAAAAAGGTCAGGGGCCCTACTAGATGGGAACTCATTGAAAAACCGGGGGTTAAACAGACCTAATCACTCGGTGGCTCCAGCCGTATCCCCCTATAACTGGGGTCTTAAAAGAAATTATATAAACAAACAATTTAAATCAAAAATCAACACATACAAATTTTCTCGAGACATGGTCAAGTTATTGGAGTTCTTCAATATCTTAGGCCTCGTACACACGACCAGTTTCCTCGGCAGAATTCAGCTTCCGACCGAGTTTCTGGCTGAATTCTGCCGAGAAACCCGGCCGTGTGTACACTTTCGGCCGAGGAAGCCGACGAGGAGCTCGGCGAGGAAATAGAGAACATGTTCTCTATTTCCTCGTTGTTCTATGGGAGCTCTCGCCCCGCCGAGCTCCTCGGCGGCTTCAGTGCTGAACTGGCCGAGGAACTCGATGTGTTTGGCACGTCGAGTTCCTCGGCCGTGTGTACGAGGCCTAACAAACAATTTTTATAGAAGTAATGACCAGCTTCCAACACATGGTTCCATACAATACAAAAAAAAAAGACATGAGCAGCTCAAAGTATTTAAAAAAGCCCCCATTACAGAAGAACTTATGCAATAAACCAGCTATAGAGAACAATCTGATTAATATTATAGATTCATGGATCTCAGGGTTTTGGTTATATAGGCTGTTCATTATAGACATATTTGTCCATGTGAAATGAAATAAAGAAATACATGCCTAAATAAATGTTAAGGATTACGACCAAAATGCTGCTTTTCAGCTCCAATCTAGAATATTTAACTTCACATACGATTCTGCTTTTTTAGAACAGTGAGTGTAACAAAAGATGAAGAACAAGACAACGTACAGATGACCCACTTGTCTGGAGTAGTGGTGGACAGAATTTAGAGACCATCAATTTCTGGCTCTATTGTACAAGGAAGTGTTAAGGAAGACAAATGATCCAGTTTTAGATATAGCTGTCCCTGAAAGAGAACTAATTCTGCTGTGATATGTGAGGTACGGCTCCTGGTTAGTGAATTATGGACGTCATGTTTAATGGGCGCAACCTACTGTGCCAAAATACAGTTAGAATGTACGCATAAGGTGCTCTTAAACTGCAGTTCTTGCTGTAGCAGGCAGAAATATTAGGCCTAGATCGGCAAAATAAACCCTAATAGTCCTAAAGTTCATACCATGATAAAAGTTAGCGTGTTTCCTTTATACAACTATCATAGAGCAACAACCTAATTTATTAATAAAAAAAAAGGGTGCATCTGGTCCTAAGCCAGTCTAAATTGGCCTAATTGTCCACTGTAGGTTCGGGATGTAAATAGCACAGTTACATCAGCTTTGCAACCGTCACACTTAACAGTTCCTCCAATCATATTCTTCCTTTCCTTTAATTTAATTTCCTAACCTCAACTAAAAAAAAGGAACACAAAGTGACCTGTTGCTGTAAACCAGTCTTGTCAATTGCAAAATCCACTCAATACATCCAGATTTTGTTTTACAGTGGAACCTCGGATTGCACTGTATTTAAAGAAATCCTTACTCGGTTTGCGAGTGTTGTCTCGCAAAACGAGCAGGATTCAAGCCAAAGCGGTGTGCAGTACCGCGGTTGGCCTGAGGTGGGGGGGGCACCGCTCGACGCCGTTCAGAAATGCTCAGAAAGACTCGGAAATACTCCATTCGCGAGCCTTTCCCGAGGTTTGCCGAGGTCAGCCGAGCTCTCCACAGGCCTTTCCGTGTGTTTACGAGGCTCTCCGATGCCCTCCGCCTCTGGTTACATGCGGTATTGCATGCCATTGAAGTCAATGCAGAACAAATTATTTTCATTTACATTGACTTCAATGGGGAAACTTGCTTTGATATGCGAGTACTTTGGATTACGAGCATTCTCCTGGAACGGATTATGCTAGCATGCACAGATAAGCAGAGAGTGGTGGGAGGCATGCAGGTAGGAGATTCCAATCCATCTGTGCTCTCCAAAAGCTGCAATTCCAGTTATGGTTGAACTTGGCCCTCAGTTGGAGAGACCTTTCTTGTTTACTTAATAGCCATCCCTACTGTGACATTTTTCTTATATTAAACCAAACAGAAATATTCCATATACTGTAGATCTAGTGTCTTTTTTTATATAAATTAAACATTTAGATGCTGCACATCCACTGATGCTTTTTTACTAAAAATAATTTATACAAATTAGTGATTTCTCAGCTAAGCACTCTAAATAATTTAACTTCATAAACCTCTTGAATTATGGTTATATAATGTATTTAGGTCATTCTGTGGCAACAGAGCTCCAAGCCAAAAGATCAACTCTATAAATATGTCAATTGGCTAGTTTTTTTGCTTTATTCTACTCTGGCATGCGCACATTTCACAGTGTGTTCCGTTGTGCCAAAAAACAAAAGAACTTTACAACATAGAAGCCTTCCAAGTGTTCTCTTTTTTTTTACTTAAACATGGCATGTCATTTTTTTAAATTTCAATCCCAAAGACCCATAATAAATTCAACTAGTGAAATTGTATGGAATTATGATTAGATTACTTCTAAAGTTTTCCCTGTGTTCTGTAAGATGGCAACGAGTACACAGTTTTAGAACTTAGTAGCATATTCTATGTTAGAAAGTTTATCTAGTGCCATGAGTTGTAAACTTTAAGTCACAACTTAAATATGCAACAAAACTTTAAAACATGCTAGGCCTTTAATACGGTATTGGTATATCCCAAAATACTAAATATTTTATAAACTATAATACTGTTAGTTAATCTATAATGAGATTCCGACAGCAAAAGTTTGATGGAGCATACACACAGTCAGAATTTCTGTTCAAAAGCTCACATCGGACTTTTCTTGTCAGATTTTCCGATCGTGTGTACAGGGCATTAGACC
>NC_053496.1:22210086-22275086 GCF_905171775.1 Rana temporaria | reverse complement strand
CGCATGCTCGAAATTAAACCGGAACCAGCCAATACTTACGGTGACGTCATTCTACGCAAATTCCTATTCACGAACGACTTACGCAAACTACGTAAAAAATTCAAAATTGTATGCGGGAACGACGATCATACTTAACATTGAGTACGCCTCAGTATAGCAGCTTTAACTATACGCCGGAAAAAGCCGAACGCAAACGATGGAAAAAAATGCGCCGGCCGGACGTACGTTCGTGGATCGCCGTAACTAGCTAAATTGCATACTCAACGCGGAATTTGACGGAAACGCCACCTAGCGGCCGCCAAAATATTGCACCTAGGATCCGACGGCGTACTAAGACGTACGTCGGCGTAATTTCTTTGTGGATCTGCCACTATGTAACTATGTAAGCATTTTTTTTTTCAATTGGATCAAAAGCATGAAAAAACGCTGGTGAGATGCGCTTTTATGTGTTCTTTTTTTACGTTTCTTGGCATTAGAGTGTTTTTACAGCTGGAATACTCCTCTCAGAACCCACTAGTTTTTGGGGAGGGGGGGTTCCAGCTAAAAAAAAACGCCCCAGCTGAAAAAACGGTTGATAACAGCCTATGTGTGCATGGAGAGTATAACATGATGAGAGGATAACATGCTGGAGAGTTTATTGACTGTAAAAAAAAAACGTCTGAAGCCAAAAACAGCAGCTGTAAAAACATCCAAAAACTTTCAGGCCTCGTACACACGGCCGAGTTTCTCGGCAAAAACCATCAAGAAGCTTGCTGGGTTTTTTTTTGCCGAGGAAACCAGTCGTGTGTACACTTTTCGACGAGGAAACCGACGAGGATCTCGTCGGGCCAAAAAGAAAGCATGTCTTCTTTTTCCCCGACGGGAATGGGAAAATTTGGCTCGCCGAGATCCTCGGCGGCTTCACAAGGAACTCAACGAGCAAAACGATGTGTTTTGCCCGCCAAGTTTCTCTGCCGTGTGTACGAGGCCTCAGTGTGCATGAGGCCTAAGTCTTTACAAAACACGGTGTACACCATTTTTTTTTTTTTTTAAACAGGTTCTTTCAATACTGAAGTCATTATTAAATTAAGCTAGACATTCAACCAATAATTAAAGGATTAAATAAAATAAATAATACAATATTTTGTTATGGGAGGGGGGAGTGTCGGGGGTGAAAATGTTTGTGAAGAAAATCCAATCAGAATCAAAATTCAATCAACTGTTTTACAAATTAAGAAGATACTTTTGATTGCTTTTCTAACTGACAGAGACAAGGACATGACACAGATTATTTCTCTGCACATATTGGTTAAAAATCCAGCTGACTTTAGAGTTTGTCAATATCAGGAGAGGTAATTAACTGTTTTGAAAGAATCCGTAATGTGGGACTTTGTAATGGCATCATTTGGAGTCAAGTCACAGATGCGGCTTGTGGAGCCATACTGTAATTAGGAAGAAATGCTGTACAGGTTTTCTACTAATTAGCAAATTATGCTGAAAATAGCATCAAGCTAATTAACAGTTATTATGGCATTTTTGAAAGTATGACTTTAATTAGCAAAGTCCTGACGCAGGCAATTTCAAACTTGTCCAGAAAAACACAGGACATGATCAAGAAGATACAAAGATTATTATGATAGAGCCACAAAAAAAAAAAAATGGAAAGAATAGCCATTATGGCTGCCTGAGTTTCCATTTAAATGGAAGAGCATGTGTACGGCCTGAACTCTGCCAAAAAAATCCGAGCTGGCTGCCTGATGTCAGGTGGACCTGGTGCTCGTAACAACCACCATGCAAAAACAAGCCAGAGCTCAGCTGGTGCTAGGAAGATTCACTTATTCTACTTGAATGCACATTAAAAGAGCGTCTGAATGAAGCCAAGCAACAATACGTAACCTGACAGCTAAGCTATGGTCCGCACATTGCCCATCATATGATTATGGTTGGGTCTTACTGTAATCAATGCAGGGATGTGGGCAGGAAAATAAGCAGGATTATGCTGGGAGCCTTTTTTTTTTTTTTTACATGCAGAGCAGTAGATGGAATTAAAACACACAGATTTTTTTTCTATTTTTTTTTTTTTTAAGCATGCGTAGTTGACAGAACAGAGTGCATAGTTTTGAAGAAGTTGTAAAAGAAGAACAGAAGTGTGCCTAGCCTCGGGCGCTTCACTGCTCAGCCTATTAGCTATGGTGACCTTGCCTATCCCTTTGTCTTTGTATTTTCCTCCCGCTGGTTTCCTTCTTAAGAATTCTCTTTTGTTGTCTTAGAGAATGAGAAAAATGCCATCTCTCGCTCCAGCCCCCCGTAGTTTGAACTCCCGAGATCTAGCGACACACCCAGCCTGTAGCCACCTTTAGCCCTGCGTGAACTTGGCAGGAGGAGAGCCAGCCATTAAATACAGAGCATGGTCTCAAGCCGACAGAAAGGCTTGCCCCTGCTTCTACCCTAGGCTGCCTTTTATTATTGCCTGTCCTTCATACTGAGGAAGAGAGCCTTGTAGCCAAGTTTTGACAATGCCACATATGGGCCTTCTCCATCAATCTGACTAATCAACCATCAAAAGAGAAGCAAAGCCAACTTAATTGCCAGCGAGATATCACTGGTCTCACTTGATACAACTTGAAATTGATATAACTCTGGGAAAGCAGCCTTAGCTGATGTTGAATGGAGATAGAAATATAACACTGATCACTAGTTTGATGAATTGATAAGCTACAACACATTTGAATTCAGTCAACCATTTCGTAAAAAAAAAATAAGACAAACGACATATACATCGTATTGCTGTTGTCTGTTGGTGTTCATCTTTAAATTGAAGAAAGTTGGCAGTGTAATATTGACCAAATGCACGCAGATCTGTTTTTTTGTACAGAAGGCTGTGAAATGGTTCTTCTCTTTTGGACATGCACAATTTATGCGAAACAATTTTGTATTCCAATGGCAATTTTAGTATTCCATCTTTATTCCATCATTGTGTTACGCTGGCACACTACTCTATTATCATAAACATCTGACCTGTTGAAAAGATCGCTTGCCTTTAGTCTGGAGTACAGTTGGCTATAGACACCTCATCAACTCCAAGAAAACTGTTTATCGTTTTCTGCCTCAACCACCAGTCCACCAAATTCACTCTATTTTTTTTTTTTCTTTCCCGATTTGAGAAACGCTGATGCCCCAGGGCACAGGCAATGGAAAAAAAAATCACTCTCTCTTTTTATAGGGTAATGCAGATATTTGACGAAAAGGTTGAGGTTACAATATCATAAACTTCTGTTATTTACGCTTTATCGCCTTTTGTACGTTGGCCTATATATGCTGCTTGATTATCGACTCCTAGAATCGGTGGCAAATATCTGGTTATGTCTCGTGTAAAACAGACTTAATTATGTATGAAATACCAAAAATAAAATAAAACATGCTAAAATTAGTAAGGGGGCAAAGTCACATTTGTGCGATAAAGCTTGAAAAATGTTAAGCACATCATGGCTTGTCTCCGGCTCCTGCCCCCGCTGTGCCTCCTTTAAAGTCCTGACTGACAGGTGACATTCTCCTATTTATTATCAAGAACTACAAGTTTTGATGTTATCGTAGTAGAAAAACAGCCCAAATGTCAAAGTCTGAATATTTTCTGCCCCCTTTTGTAAACGACATCTTACTTGTCCAAGGCAGCCTTTACAGGTTACACAGGTATTTTAACAGATATCATATCACATATATTTTTTTTTTCATGTGTGCTTTCTCCACCAATCCCACATAAAAAAAAAAATCATGGTCTTTTTATTAGGAAGCGATTTCATAGAACTCTGTTATAAATGACTAAAACTGTAGATGCTGAGCAGAATGGAATGCCCGACTGACCTGATGCTGTATTAAATTTTCATATGAAAAGAGGACTTTACATATCCAGCCAAAAGGGCAAATCTCTGAGCTCCTGTTGGGCTCTCAGAGACAAGCATTTTCTAGCTCTGCATGCATAAAATGAGCTACAGTAGGTGTCAGTAATTAAACTATCATGTTTCAAAGTCTTGACAACAGTACAGAAGCAAGAGAACAAGACGATAATTTCATTAGTCTGAAGAGCTAAGTCATAATTAGGTGCCTTTCACAGAGTAAAAGTCGCGGACAAAAGGTAGTGATTCTAGCAGTCCCATTCTGCAGCGTGGGGATGAAATCTTATCCAAACTCTGAGCTTGCAAGGTTAACAATTGGGCAAAAAGGGTAAGAGCGAAAGAGCTACAAAGTCTGTTTTTTGAACAATCACTCTTTCTTTGCGGAGGCTGAGAAAGGAAATGATGTAGAAAAGGAGAATAAAGGATTAAAAAAAATTCAATAACAATTGAAAATCGGTATACCATTGTTCTAGTGTAACCTGAATTCATCTCCTTGTTCTTTGAAATGATAGCTCCTACCCCTAAGGCGATATACACCATTCCTATTTTAAAGTAATGCTTACAATCATTAAGGTGGGGGAGGGGGGGGGAGAGAGAGCGAGAGAGGCCATGATTTGTAGACATACCCCTATCAAAGTCATTAACTAACATCGTAAAACGACTTAGGGTGTAGTAATGTTTACTTAGGACTCTAAGGATTGGGATGGGCACTTGATCGAATCATTAATGTGTGGTTTAATGTTTATGTCAGTATATTCATCTCTGTCTTGACTTGCCGAGGTATTTGCATATTTAATTGATCAATATGCTCCGAGTTCCTCTTGCACATCTGCCAAGCTGGTCCTGTCTCCTTACAAGGCTCATTTCTCAAAGTGACAGCTTGCTGCCTGCTGTACTCCTACACAGCCCTCATCTGTAGCCTCTATGGAGGACAGGAAACATCTCCAGCCTCCAAATCTCTCTCTTTTCTAGAACTGTTAATGGCCTATCCTATAACATGTAGCATCGAGATGGAGAAAAAAAAAAAGTCCTTTAAAATGGAGAGAAAAAGCAGTTATTCAGACAGATTTTCCACATGGCTAAACGTCACACTGTAAGAAGCAACATGTGTGTTATTGTTTCACATTTAGCATCTGTCAATGTCGCAGCTCCTGCTTCCCAACAGCCTTGAATCAGGGTCCCTTATCAGCAGCGCGTCAGAAATGCACACAGCCCTCTCCTGCTTGCTTAATCTTTTATTAAGAGCTACATTGTGAGCTCTACTGATAGCAAATGGCTCCCTTCTTCATCATTCATAAATCCAAAGTCAGCATCAATAAAATCACCACTTGACGGAAACCGCAAGCAAGATGGATATCTGCCAATAAGTATACCTTGCACCTCCTAAATAATTCATTGGCATAGATGCCAGCATTGTCTTGCAAAACATTTTGACAGAGATACTAGCTGCATTCAAATCTTCGGGTGAGGTATGCTGTTTGAAAGGCTGCTTGCATGAAAATAAAATAACAATAAATTGAATCACTTTATTAAACAGCGGCCCCATAGCGCACATTCCGTAAAGTGCCAGTTGTGTGTACAGTGATACATCTACACTAGTCATTTTAAAGAGGTTCTCCGCATATAAATATTGTTAACTTCTCGTGCGCATACACAAATGTACATTATAAAGTCTTGATTAGTCTTCTTTGTTTCAAAAACACTACCAGCACTCCAGGGTCAAAAGTTTTGGTCAGTTTATATTTTTATTCCTGAAGTCACATCCAGTCTTACAATATTACAATATATGTGCTTCCATGCTCCTCTATAGTTAAATCATTAGACTTTATTTTGTATGGCGAGCCACAACATGAGCAGTCCTTTAATGCAAATGGCTTGCTTTCCAACTCTTTTTCCTACCTACTATGATGTATTTGTCAAACAGTAGACTGAAGGTAGTTGGGAAGCAAGGCCTCTAACAATCAACTCTTGCAAATGATGTATCAGAAGCAGTGGCGGCTGGTGTTCCATTTTTTGGTTGGTCCATCAGTCAAAATCCCCTCCGTTGCCCACATATCTGACCACCAGCCCCGCACTTATCCAATCTAGGTCGCGGGCAGCTTCCCTCCCTTGCATCTCCTCCTCAGTGGGTTCCCCCTGCATCTCCTCCTTAGTGGCTTCCCCATGCATCTCCTCGTTGGGTGCTAATACAGTCGCTTCTCCTCTCTGCCAATTGGGTCTAAAGACCTGCTTTGTGATTGGCTGGGAGGAGAAGCAGGAAGACAATAGCAAATAATAACTTGCTATTGTCACACAACTGGTGAGCTCAGGGCACAGTGCTCACCCTTTTTTGAAGCCAATAAGAGCATCAATCTCTAATCATGTGCTTTAAAAAATGAAAAACCCATTGAAATCTATGCGTCCGGTGCCCTGCATATAGATTAAGGGCCTGGCACGTGGATCAGAAGGGAAGTTTATTCAGGCTGACTTTATATTCCAGTTTCAATCTTAGCTAATATACTCAGGTCATTGGGGTGATAGAAGTGGGTTGGCAAAATTATTTTTCAGTTCAGGATAAACATTGTTTTTAATATTTAATTAGGTGTCTGCTTCTGGAAGTCACCTTAAAAAAAAAACATCTACCTACATTCCAAACCCAGCTCTGGGGAAGAGGGGCCATCCTCGAAACACGTCAACCTACATTTGACTTTTTCCTCCCACCCAAGTCTACTGGCCAGCAGATCTTGCTGGATGAGGCAAATGATGGACTTTGTACTCTCTGTCTGATTTTATCACTCGTTTGTGCGTATACTATTTTTACTTTTAATACATTTTAGTGCTACAAAGATAATGCGCAACGCTGATGCTCCCTCTGTGTTTGTTTTCTTTTAGAGACTCTGGAAGTCATGCCTGTGGCTGTCAGTCTCGCAAAAAATCATGGCAATGTTAATTTTTACCACACCAAAATATCCTACTCAAGCTGTATCAGTAGGGAGGCTTACTAGGGTCATTGTAAAATTTCAGTAGTAATGGTATGAACTAGGGTTGTCCCGATACCGATACCAGTATCGGTATCGGGACCGATACTGAGCATTTGCTGGAGTACTTGTACTCCCGCAAATGCCCCGATGCCAGATCCGATACTACTACATGGCTTCATATGTGGGGGACATGGCTGCATATATGGGGGACATGGCTGCATATGTGGGGGACATGGCTGCATATATGGGGGACATGGCTGCATATATGGGGGACATGGCTGCATATATGGGGGACATGGCTGCATATGTAGGGGACATGGCTGCATATGTGGGGGACATGGCTGCATATGTGGGGGACATGGCTGCATATGTGGGGGACATGGCTGCATCTGTGGGGGACATGGCTGCATTTGGGGACACATTTAAAAAAAGTATCGTATTCGGTATCGGCGAGTACTTGAAAAAAGTATCGGTACTTGTACTCGGTCCTAAAAAAGTGGTATCGGGACAACCCTAGTATGAACACAATAATTTCAAGGAAAAAAATTATCTTGAAAATGGTGTTCCACTATAGTTGGAAATGTAGCCTCTGCTTAAGACCACACTATGTAGCAATCCATAAGGGTCCAAAACACTTTGCAACGTAAGTGGTACAACCCATTCAGTTTTGCCTTCTTTGCTGTTGATTCTACTGTTGAACAGTTTCAGTTTCAATGTGAACTAAATAAGTGGACCCTGTTTTCGGAGTGCATATGGACAGGCAGACTGTTGAGTCCCATCTCTGGCAATTCAGCGGCCATTCTTCTTGGAAACAAGTACACCTAGACACATCAACAATCTGTTTATTTGGGAAGGAAATCATTATGTAATCAGCGCCTACGATTATCAATCGTTTATAAATTTTGCCTAAGCTCTTCCATTCAACAGTTTTTTTTTTTTTTAACTTTCCTTCCCTTTGATTGATGTTTCCCTGCTAGCTGTCATTAGTTAAATTAATTTGCCTTCAAAAGACAGCAGAATAGGGTCCACAAAGACAAATCTTAGGAGACCATAAAAATAGACCATCATTTAGAAGAAACTCCAGCTCGTTCTCTTCTCCTGTCATCACGGTAGAAAAACACTTTAATTTGATACAAATTTCTCTGGAGAAACTTTAAATTAACTTAGATTTTACTCTGTTTGAGGGATGGCAAGTGAAAGTTAACAAATAAAAAAGGCACTGTTTGCTGATTCTGCAGTTTCTGGGCTGCTGCTTTTATCAGTTCTTTTTATTTTCACTCAGGCTAAATAAATGCCAATATTCACCTCTAAAGAGTCATCATAAAGTCATTCCTTGGGGATATAAAAAAATATCCTGCTCTCATCTCTCTTCCATACAGTGTCACACAAAGTTAAAAGACTTAGTAAGAGTGATAAAAAAAAGCATCTCTGCTTATGTGATTTGCTTCTTTTGGACTATGGAAGATGGATTTACTGATAATTAGACAGAATATTTTTATATTTAAAGTCAAACACCATCCTTTTTGCATTTGATATTTTAAGTCAGGACAACAAAAAATGTAACCTTCTGAAACATATATATTACACACCCTATCCTATATAACAGGGTGTGTAATATATACACAAGATCAGTTAAACCAATGAGAATGGTCTGATGGACCGTTTTCATCGTCAAAACCGATCGTGTGCGGGCGCCATCGGTTATTTAACCATCGATTAAAAAAAAAAGCCAACCTGTTTTAAATTTAACCAATGGATTCCTAACCGATAGAAAAGAAAACGATCGACGCATGCTTGGAAGCATTGAACTTTGTTTTTTTCAGCACGTCGTTGTGTTTTACATCACCGCGTTCTGACACGATCGTTTTTTTAACCGATGGTGTGTAGGCGCGACGGACCATCAGTCAGCTTCATCGGTTAACCGATGAAAACGGTCCATCGGTCCGTTCTCATCGGATGGACTGATCGTGTGTACGCGGCATTAAGCCACTGGAAGTCCATAGTAGGACATGATCAAATTATGCTTATTGTCAGGTAAGGAAAGTAATTGGAAGCAAATTCATAGAAAATGAAAGAGCTTTGTAAAGTATTTATAAACGCAAGAAAAGAAGTATAAAGCACCATAACATTGCAGTCCATGGTTTTGCACCAGTCACACTCAAGTAAATAAGGGCATAATGGACAAGGGCTTTGCTTGTGGGAACAATTCATATATGTCAGTGGACAGCTCCAATGAGTAGACCCTTTACTGCTTTAGTGAAGGAGTGTGAGGGGAACTTCATACATCTTGATATTAAAGGGGGACCTCTGCAAAAGCGCAGGTTGTAGGACTAATGCCGCGTACAGACGATCGGACATTCTGACAACAAAACCCTGGAAAAAATTTCCGACGAGTGTTGGCTCAAACTTGTCTTGCATACACACAGTCACACAAATGTTATCGGAAACTCCGAACATCAAGAATGCGGTGACGTACAATGCGTAGGACAGCACTAGAAAAGGGAAGTTCAATACCAGTCGTGTTAGTAGAAGTTTGGTGAGAGACGATTTGCAGCCTCATGCTTTTCAGTCCGTTACAGCGTGACGAATGTGCTATCTCCATTACGAACGCTAGTTTTACCAGACCGAGCGCTTCCGTCTCGTACTTGATTCAAAGCATGCATGGAATTTTGTGCGTCGGAATTGTCCACACACGATCGAAATTTACGAGAATGGATTTTGTTGGCGGAAAATTTGAGAACCAGCTCTCAAATTTTTGTTGTCGGAATTATGTCCGATGAGGCCTACACACGGTCGGAATTTCTGACCAAAAGCTTCCATTGAATATTTGTTGTCAGAAATTCCGAGCGTGTGTACACGGCATTACAGTTGCAAATCCACTATATTGTCAAATGTATTGGGGCACCTGCCTCTACACACACATGCAATTTAATGGCATCCCAGTCTTAGTCTGTAGGGTTCAATATTGAGTTGGCCCACACTTTGCAGCTAAAACAGCTTCAACTCTTCTGGGAAGGCTGTCCACAAGGTTTAGGTGTGTGTTTATGGGAATGTTTGACCATTCTTCCAGAAGCACATTTGTAATATTCTGATATTAAAAATGGTTAAAGCTAAGTATTTCTAAATGTAGGCTCCAAATGAAACATTTAAAATGGCATTTCTAGCAAAATATTTTTAAAGTGGGCTTCTTCGTGACCGCAAAACCTTTTTTTTTTTCTCTCTTTTAGAGGTCAGGATGGGTTTCCAATTACCAAAATTCTGCGTAGACCAAAACTACTTATGAAGGAGGAAGGCAGCTAGTCATAACAGATATGGGAAAAGTTGTTCACACCACTAACAAGCCATAGCACAACAGTGGAGGTAAAGAAAAAGCTTCCTGTGCCAGACTTATGGGATACTAATTGTGTAGTTTATATAAAAAGAAGCTTAGACTGTTCATTTACCTTTATTTTTGCAACATTATTGAGCCTATTCGAAGTGGTGTTCCAGCCAACTATATATACACAACTGAAATACGTGTATGTAAACTCTCAACATGGTAAATATTCATAGGGTGGTTGTCACCATCCTTGTAAATCATAAGTCTTAACCACACTATATAGCAACAATGGGGACACCACCTCACCTATTGCAACTCAGCAGCTTTCCATTCCCTACCTCCAGCCTGTTTTGTGAATGTGCTACACCCCCTCATCCGCTTAAAACACTACCTTCTAAAGTTCCTGGTGCTTGAAAACATGTTAGATTTACAGCATTATAAAACACATTAGAGCATGATTTTTTCGCAATCCACGTCACCAGAACTAGGGCACCCATTGGAAGATTTCACCTCTATTATTGTCAGACAAAAAATTGGGGATTTTCTTTTGCTTTCACTTCTGATGATAACATGAATCTCCCTAATGGGGACACACACAGCAATAAAAATGATAGGTGTTCTAATCCCCCTCCATTCTATCCAATTTGTTTTGGTTTGGCAGAAACCGGCCAAGATTCAAACCATTATTGGGCAGGCTGAATGTACCAAGATGATCGATTAATCAACTTGGGTACAACCAGCCTGCTGGATTCTCTTACGATTATGGCTATCAGCTTCCCCCTTCCGCCCCCGCCATGGGGAGAAGACAATTGCTCGGCAGAAGGGCTTCCCCTGTCAGCACTGTCTATGTTGATGGGGGAATCGTGAAAATTTCCTTCCTATAACCCGTGGTTGCAGGAAAGAAATTTCCCACTGTGTATGGCCTACCTTACACTTTGGGGTCTATGCTCCTATCAAGGTGAAAAGTGACACACTTACTATTAAAGAAACTCCCTTTGTGATGGGCGATGATGGGAATAAACGCTAAAATTTACATAAAATCATAATGTTAGGCTTCTTCTGTTTGCATTCATGCATTAGAAGAATGAGTAATGCGGCAGATTTTCAAATGAGTAAGTATTAATTACCTAAAGAATGACTTTATTAAAGTATGGGATCCAATTCACTTCCTGCAGACCACTAATGTAGTACCAGAATGACAACACAAAAGGTTGTTGACCATTAATTACTCATTATTAAATTACCATATAGCTAGAAAGTTTACCCAATCTGTTTTCGATTACCGAAGCGCAAAATAGGTGTTTAGGGTTCTTTATAGTTAACAGTGTTTTCCCCGCTATCTCTTACACTGGATAAAGCAATTTATTGCCCATTCCACCCGCTAATAATTCAATAAACTGGTGGACCAGGTCTGCCTGTGGTTCTCCCAGTTTTTACAGCACTGTACGCCGCGGTTTACAAGGCTGTGCTATGTAAAAAATACTCTGAATTTAGTTCTAATTGCCCGGCTTTTGACTCGTGCAACATTTCTTTGTGTTGAAAGCAACACGGTGATTTATCCTCATTATTGTGTAAATAGGTTTCGGCAGTTCTCAGTAAATAAAACAAAGACTGACAGGAGGAGAAGAGGGAATTTGCTTTCCTACCAATTAGAGTAGCCTTAGGCAGTACTTTTAAGAGGAGATAAATCCCGCAAATCGCTAAAATGATCCTGTCACATGCACCAAATATTAAAATCACACAGCAGCACACTTCATACAGTTTGCTTTAGTTTAATGAGTCGGGGTGGGCTTCATTGCAAGGCTTGCGTCTCACAGTTGGGGACCACTGATTGACAGCTGAGATCGTGCCCAACTGCAGCTTCCTAACCAGTAGGACCAGATGGAAAAATCACAATTCATGTTTATTATGCAGTTTTTTTCCTGCCTTGCAAAATTCCCAAACTGTCTCTTCACCTCCTATCTGTAAAATTCCTTGCCACAATACATGCAAAATGTTACTTGGGTTGCCCCTGAGGCAACACACTCGTTAATGTTGGCAAGTTGTAAAAGACAAAAATAAATTAGGATAGAAACAGAATACCATTGTGCACTGTTTATCTGCCTGATGGAGAGAAAAAAATAAACAAAGAAATTGGACAATAGGACACCAGTGTCCACCACTGGCTCAGTGTGCAACTCTTTGATTCCAACCACAGGATCTATCAGCATGGAGTGTGTATATTCTGCCCTAGTCTATGTGGGTTACCTTAGAACGGTGGTCTCCAAACTGAAGCCCTTTGCTTGCCTTTATCCGGCCCTTGGGGCACTATAATTCCTGACACTGACACCAACAATGGGGAACTATACCTCCCACCGACACCAACAATGGAGCATAATTCCTGTTGCGGACACCAACAGTTGTGCACTATTCCTTCCACTGACACCAACAAAGGGGCACTATTCCTTTCACTGACACCAAAGATAGGGCATTATTACACCCACTGACACCAATCATGGGGCACTATTCCCCCCACTGATATCAACAATGGTACAATATTATTTCCACTGACACCAAAGACGGTGCATTCCTTACTCCCACTGACCACAGTCCGGTCCCCCTAAAGTTTGAAGGACTGTAAACTGGCCCTTTGTTTAGAAAATTTGGAGACCCCCTTAGATGTAGGGTTCGGTCTTGTATCACCAGGTATTCGAATGTTCTTCAAAAAGTTTCTGCACTTTTATACATTTAACAGAGTTACAAAAAAAGTGCAGAAACTTTTTGAACCCTCGTATTTTAATGAAAGCTGGAGATTTTAGACACACTTCAAATGACCTTTGAAACTGCATTAACATGTTAAAGCTTAAGCTGAAAAATGTAGTATTTGGATTTACATACACTTTAATTAATTATCCTGCCTTAACATGAAAGTAGGGGATGTTGGCAGCACATTAATGGCACAGGTAACCTATGATTAGCCATCCATTGTCTGATCTTTGTGTGCTGGGTCCATCTGCTGGGAACCACCACTTTGGACAACCTCAGGACACCAAAACACAAGAAGTTGATCAGGGTGTAAACAAATAGGGGTCATGAGTTTTGGCACACTTGTTTTTTTTTTTTTTATCACCAAAGATCTTCATGAAGCCTACAGAAATATTTCAATTAAATGAAAAGAATTTCCAAAATAAGTTGATTACCTGGTTTTGAAATATTCGCCTCCTATTTGCCCTTGTAAGTTATGTTCAGCTATGTGCAAAAGGGTATATTAAATGGTTGGATGGATTCCTAATGGCCAATCATAATCTACAGTGTATGACATGATTATTTTACGGCGCCGAGGGCAGACATAACTGTAAAACAATGCCCCGTGTGCTCTGCCGTCCAAATGTTCACTTTAGGATTCTGGAATTCACCCTACAACACGGAATGGTTCCTTAAGCGTAAGCCATAATGAGCTTGTAATAACAAACCAGCAGACCCTAGTCGCAACAGAGCACAGCTGCAAGCCCTTTTATTGTTTGGGCTTAACATATCCTATTTTCAACAATTACCTTTTCTTTCTGTTGACCACAGACAACTTTTACACAGTGACATTTATACTTCATATATTGAGCAATGATTGTTACCTTGTTACTGCATTTTTTTTTTGTGTGTGTGTGTAATGCTTTATGAGGGTGGAACGTTATGTGTGACAGGAACCCAAGTAACCCGAGACCTGGGGTCAGTAATGTATTAAAACAAAACAAGACACACATGGCTTCTGCAAGGCAAGAAATCAAGCAGGAATGAGAGCCTTAGACAGGGCAAGATAAAGAAAGCCTTCCTAACAGCTGCAATTATAGCCTTGGTTATATGAGTCAATCCATTACTTCACATGGGCTTGACAAATTACCATAAATGCCAAAGTAGAACAACAGCAAGGTAATTTAGGTCTCGTACTGGACAGTTTCAAAGTTACTGTACATAGATTTATAGGGGAGGCCCTAATTTATTCGCAAATTGTTGCCATATATCTTGGTACATAAGGTAGCACTTAAAATGTTTTGCCGCCTAGCCAATATGGTTTTCTCGAAAGTCAATAATCTAAAAGACCTTACAACAATGTTTGCTGAGAAAATATTTCTTGGCCTGGTTGCGTTAAACCTAAATTTGTTGATTTATCATTTACTTAATTGCTGCCTCAATATTTCATTTACAAGTGGGGGCCATCATGCCTTTGATTAGAGGGACTGTGTTTCTTTAGTAATATAAAGTAAAAGGGGACGTCTTTAAAGGCCACAAAAAAATCATCACCTCTGATATATTTGGTGATGTGAAATGAGTGCTAAAACACTATTTTAAAGCAAAGTTTTATTGAGTGCTGAACCAAAGTACACATTCATAAAATCACAAAATGGCGGTAAAGTGGTACGATTTGTTGGCCAAATTTTGCATTCTATAAAGAGATGAGCAGTCTTGATCCTATTCAGGACATGACTATTACAAATGAGTGGCAGGGTAGTACCATTATGCAATTTACTTACAGTGGGGGACATATATATTTGATCCCCTGCAGATTTTGTAAGTTTGCCCACTCACAAAGAATTGAAGGGTCTATAATTTGTATCATAGGTGTATTTTAAATGATAGAGAGAGAATATCAACCAAAAATCCAGAAAAAATACAATATAAATGTTATAAATTGAGTTGCAGTTCAGTGAGTAAAATAAGTATTTGATCCCCAAGCAAAAACGTGACTTAGCACTTGGTGTAGAAACCCTCATTGACAAGCATAGAGGTAAGACATTTATTGTAGTTGGTTGCTAGATTTGCACACATCTCAGGAGGGATTTTGGTCCACTCTTCCTTACAGATCTTCTCTAAATCCTTAAGGATTCTTGGCTGTCGCTTGGCAACTCGAAGTTTCAGCTCCCTCCATACATTTTCTATAGGATTACGGCAAGGGTAGAAAACCTTGGCCCTCCAGCTGTTTTGAAACTACAAGCCTCATGAGACATTGCAAGACTCTAACAATCACAGGAATGACTCCTAGAGGCAGAGGCATTATGGGATTTGTAGTTTCACCATAGCTGGAGTGCCGAGGTTGCCTACCCCTGGATTAAGGTCTGGACACTGGCTATGCCATTCCATGACCTTAATGTTCATCCCCACTGGTCACAAACTGACACAACTGCTAGGCCACTAGACCGCTGCTCCTTTTCACTCCACATACCCTGACCATAGGGGGGCTAACTTAGAGGGCCACTAATAAATGTTCCTCCTAAAGAGTTGTATTTAACATGCTTTTGGCATGGGAGTGTAAAAGGAAATAATATTTATGATCCATTTGCCCATTTTGATAAATAATTTCTATCATATTCTAAATCTGATCAGTTTAGAGATACCAAAACAATGGAAGATGATTTATTATTAGCTGTTATGGATTAACAAACTTTTCTTGTGGTATTTTAGACACACCATGCTGTGCTTTCGTGAGATCTGTTCTAAGCCCAGAGCAATATGCAAAGCAATCACAATACAGTAATTTTGATAATATGCCAAAAAAAATAACGTTAAACTAAACTAACGGTAATGATTGCATGTTTGATTTTTACAGAGTCCCGTGTGTAGTAGGAATGTAATATACTTTGTGGTTTTCTACATTTCTCAGTCACTAGTGTTTGGTAGCTACCATGCTATGGTTGGCAGTTGTTTCCAGATGCCTAAGGAGAAACCACTGGGTAATTCAATGTGTGAACCAAACCCCTTAGGGGTCAGAGGCATTTTACACCGCTAATGTTAAAGCCCTAATCCTGCCCAAATTTTGCTGTTCTGTTTTTGGATAGAGTATGGAAGGGTTGGAACTACTATAAGGTTTGTGAGATTTCCTCAGTAGTCTCCAAAACGACAATAAAAACCCGAAATGTAAAGCTTTAACATGTACGCAACAATATATATATATTTATATATATATATATATATATATGGTCTTCATTAAATACATTGTTGATTTTAGAAATGCTTTTAAGGCGTGCCTAAATCCAAATGGAGCAACCGGCAGCCAATAACTGGGATTGGAAACTCCGTATAACGCAATCCAAGCGCACAAGCCAGATAAAGTGTTACGTTGACGATCATCTGCATTGCTGTGGGAAGTTTGTTGATTTTAGACATAAAGTATCATCGAAGTTTTATGTCTACATTGGAGTAGTTCTTTAAAATATAAAGGGCTCAATCACAATACTGCATTTGTAGTGGTGCAGTTTGTCATAAAATATTATAGAAGACTTGCTGGAAACTACATCAAAATGCAGCAGGCAGGATATTCATTAAAAAAAAAAAAAATAACATAAAAAATCAACACACTTGGAACACATTAATGTTTTTGTCTTTGGAAAATGGCTGATCATACGCAAAAGTAATTTTATTGAATATGTCTCACGCCATGGCAGATCTATATTATGCAACGTTGTACTGTATATATTTGTTTATATATATTTTTTCTGTATTTTTTTTTCTTCTTTTTTAATTATTACAGTAAAGACAAAAGGCAACAATACTATTCACTATTCCCTGGCATCTCTGAATGTCAGAGTAATTTGAGATGAAAGATGCTCCATTCCTCAATGGGCAGCCATAGGACATATGAGAATGTAAAGCAGTCTTAGTCAGAATAGAAAGGAATTCACTGACAAATACAAGCAGCATTTCCCCAGATTATAATTTACGCTGTATTAACTGTCAAGAGTACTTTTGAGAAATATAGATAACAATTCAGCAGGAATCGATAGGGAGTGACAGTTGATTTTAAAGCTTAATACAAGACAAGGAAGAAAATGACCAGGGTATCAACTCTGGAGGAATAAATTTGTTTTGTATTTGATTTTTGTGTTAAATTTATTACAGCCAGGATTGGCTTTCCTCACACGACAGAAAGATGTGAGATTGTAACATTATAGCATCTGTCTCCTGCAGTTTTCATAGAACTGCTTATCTTTCAATGATCTTCTTTATCGGAGCTGCAAATTAAGGAAATTAAACTGTCACTAGATCAGAGGACTTGCAAAACTCAGTTGGAATGTTTGGAATAAGCGCTTCGGCATAGGGACAGGGCCATACCAGCTTGCATGACAACAGGGGGAAGTCACTTGGGCCATTGTGGCAGTCATATTTTTGAAAAAATGTGTCTGTTGACAGCAACCTACCCCACTTTCTCCCCCCCTCCCCTCAAAAAATGAAGGTTATTAATAGCCATGGACAATACAGTTGTTTCAGACACGTGAGACCCACTGAAACACCAGGGGCATTACAACCATAACTGTCCTTAAAGCTGATATTTTCTTACTTGAGAAAGATTTTATAAAGCAATTGGCGTTGAGGAAAAGTGGGGAAGTCCTTCATACATGTCAGCTGTGGAAAGAGCTGTGAGAAAAAGGGGTAACCCCTTGAAATGCGTCAGCTAAGGTCATAATGTGACAAAGAGGGCACACATCTTAAAACGCATCAGCTGAGAATAGAGCTTTGAGAAAGAGGCCACTCACTATAAAGTGCGTAATTTGGCATTGAAAAATTGTTGCCTTTGATAGCCACAGTAACTGAGTCTTAGATGGGACTTTGGCTGGTTGCTAAAGGCAATACAATTATATTCGTTTTATGTTTTTTGTAATTAAAGTGATTGTAAAGTCTCGTATTTTTGTTTTAAAAAATAACATATATATTTACCTCCTCTGTGCAGTAGATTTGCACAGAGAAGCCTGGATCCTCCTCTTCTCGGGTCCCTCTTTGCTGCTCCTGGCCCTCCCTCTTGTCGAGTGCCCCCCCAGCAAGTAGCTTGCTTAGCTGCAGCTCCGTGTGTACATTCACACACAGCGCTGTGGTTCGGGCCCAGCCCTTTTCTCTCCTGATTGGCTAACTGACTTTGACAGCAGCACGAGCCAATGCAATGCTGTGTCTCAGCCAATTAGGAGGGAGGGTTCTAGATGGCTGAGGGACTTGTGGATAGACATTGCTGGATTAAAAAAGGGCTCAGGTAAGTATTAGGGAGGCTGAGAGGGGCTGCTGCACACAGAAGGCTTTTTATCTTAATGCATAGAATGCTTAAAGATAATAAAAACCTTCTGCCTTTACAACCCCTTTAAGGAGGTCCAAAGGGATTTAGCAGCTTATGTTCCAAGGTCTAAAAACTAGATGCTATCAGTGACAATAATAACTTAATAGTAGGCATCAGAATAATTACGTCTTCTGACACAGATTAGTACACATACAATTGGTGAAGCCTATGTACCGGCACAAGGGCCCTCTGAGACTAAGGGATCCATTTTTACTAGATGTTGGGCAGGTGGGTGCTGGGATCCCTTCCTGTTTTCATGTAGAATCGGACATTGCACATTTATCTAGCTGTCAATGGATACATAGCGTACAAGTAATTTTACCTGGATAGAAGTTATATTGGAATAGGGGGGACACAAAATTGGTTTGGCACAGGAGCCTCTTAGACCTCGTACACACGATCAGTCCAAACTGATGAAAACAGACTGAAGTTCAGTTTCATCGGTTCACCGATGAAGCAGACTGATGGTCTGATGTGCCTACACACCATCAGTTCAAAAAACGATCGAGTCCAACGCGGTGACGTAAAACACAACGACGTGCTGAAAAAAATGAAGTTCAATGCTTCCAAGCATGCGTTGACTTGATTCTGAGCATGCCCAGGTTTGGAACCGATGCTTTTGCGTACTAACCATCGGTTTTGGCCTATCGGTCAGGCGTCCATCGGTCCAATTTTAAAGCAAGTTCTCTGTTTCTGGACTGAAGGACTACAGACCAATGGGGCGTACACACGGTCGGTTTGGACCGATGAAACTGAACTTCAGTCCGTTTTCATCGGTTTGGACCGATTGTGTGTACAGGGCCTTAGTGATTCTGTCCTTCGCTGTTTGGGCAGACGTAGAAACTACTATCCCTTGTATGCCTTGCTGAACACAAACCTGCAAATATCATGCACTTGTCAATACCTTGAAAAATTTGGATCTCGCGGATAAGAAAAAAAAAAAAATACTTGACAGAAACACAAGTGATGGGGAATATAAAAATCAGTCCCCAGAGTTGGATTTTTAACACAGCTTTAATTGAGGGCTTTCCTGGTTGGCAATTGAGCTCAGAACGCTGCCTCTTACAAACACAATGGAGTGACCATAAATGAAATGCTGAACCTCTCCCCACTTTAAACTTATCCATACTTCTCACTTATGACATGATTGATTTTCCTTCAGAGTCCTCAAGTACAGGATTGTCTTCCTTCTCTCTCTCTCTCTCTTTTTTTTCTTTCCTCTGTGTGGTAACAGCTAATGCATATAGCCTTGGCCTGTCTGAGAATGGCAGGAAACTGACATGTGAAAGAGCAACTGAAATGAATACGGATGAAATTTGAAAGTGCAATTTTCCATCTGTCAATCACCTTTTAAAGATGCACGTTAACCACCAATCAAGTATATCCTGGCTGAGGTCATCCTCATTTGCCCCCTTTACCGTGAAATCCAACAACTGTCCACAGAACACCTGATTTTACCTATAAAAGTTTTTATTTTTGTCTAATTCTGTCCGCTACTTTTATCTACCTGAGGGGTATTGTAGGTTTCCATTTTTTTTTTTTTTTTTTTAACAACCTTTATTTTCCCCTTCCTTTTAATTATGAGAATCTCTCAAGGCCAACATTTTATTTCTTCTTGTTACGATACAAACGGATAATTTTCGTCTGCTTGCTTCACTTGTAAAGGCATCTAGGATACTGGAGATTAATAATTTATGGTTACCAAAACTCATTCTGGCCCTGGCTTTTGAGATGCTTCAAAAAATACAGCCAATTAAGGTTTATTTAATTATTAAGGTTGAATAAATAACAGCGAAACATGTTAAAAATCTTTCAGTTTCAGTCAATCATCATAAAAAATTAACAAGCCTGGATAGAGAGACATAGGGAAAAAAACTGATAGGCTGCAATCGTGAATTATAAATTGATATTGATTTTTTCCTTTGCAATAACACTCTCAGGTAATCGTATGTTGCCACATGGAAAGTGCACTTTCCTGGGCTGAGACTAATATTAAGTATCAAATATATATGAGATGGAGGCGTTTATGACACTTAAGATTTCACAAACAAAAAGGGAAAAAATACAATTTGTGGCATAATGGCTGCACTGAAAACAGGATCCTAGGGCGTTTATGGGAGCAGAAAGGGACCCAACTGTGCCGTGCATTCATAAGAAACGCTAACCTTATTCTTTGCCTGACATCCCTCTTCTGATATGTTACCTTGTTAGTATCGCTAAGAAAAACATAAATATTTTTTATTATTTCCAAGGCTCATCCTTGTCTTGCTTAATAGACAGGCCACATGGAGTTAAAGCCGTATTATATAGCCTGGTGCAGAAGTGATCATTCAAAACAGCTTGTGCTCATATTTTACACTGCCAAGCTTTATTAATTCTAAGCCCCTAAGAAATAGTGAGGGGATTTTCCGACCTTCTGTTTATTGAAGTAACAAGGAGACGAGTAAGACATTTCCCTAGGCTAGCTCAGATAAAGTGGACAATTACTATTGGCATTCCGAGTGTAAATATTTAACACTTCACTGCTAGTTTGCACCTAAATACCTATTAGATGGTGCGATGAATCCGGACACTATTTCCCAATAGGGTTACCTTACTTGTCTCTTTTTTTTTTTTTTCCTGTTTTCTCTAACCATGTTTATTGGATTACAGTTAACACAAGTCTTGTTATACAAAAGGACTCAAGGAGAAGTTTGTTGAAGCCGTTTTCTGGTGTACTAATAGAGCTGGTAAACGATTTTACAGATTAACATCAGTCTAAAGCAGAGAGCTGAGCTAATGTAGGCCTGGATTCCCAGAACGGCATGGCTGCATAGCAGATCCACCCTGTGGGTCTCCACTCTGAAGGCAGAAGGGAGCGAGCCCATCAGCTAGAATGGCTTTATTGGTACTAGGAAGCTCATAATTGGCAACATGGCTTACTTTGACACCTGTACATCTGTCATTACTGGTAATGGATGGAACTAAGCCCATTTTAATTGATGTTACTGATTTACAGATACATTTCTGAAACATGAATCTCCAGACAAAAGTAAAAAGATGCAATTTTTCTTTGATTCCAGTGTATGTGGTCCAAGGCAATTTAAAGGAAATGGAGCTAGTGTGAACATACATACATAATTAAATGTATATAGTGATGACATATTTCGTAGCATTCACAGACTACAGAAATGTTCACATCAGTTCCTGTCCCATGTATTGTAGAATCCACTGTTTGTACTGCAGCCATACAGTTGCACGCCAAGGCCAACTTTGAGTGGAAAAAATTGTTCCTCCAGAATTTTTTTTAATTATGAGAATAAATCAAAGAAACCACACAGACAGAGCGAGAACATATAACCTCCATACTTCAAAGGCCTCCTGATGGGAACTGAAAGGGTGACTTAAAGGGGGAGATTTACTACAACTGGTGCATGCAAAATCTGGTGCAGCATGGTAACCAATCAGCTTACAGGTTTTATCATCAAAGCTTAACTGAACAAGCTGAAGTTAGAAGCTGATTGGCTACTATGCACAGCTGCACCAGTTTCTGAATGCTCCAATTTTAGTAAATCTCCCCTCAAGTATTACTAAACCCAGAATCTGCATCTACTATATCTGGTCTCCCGCAGTACATGGAAATGCAATCATTTTAGTAAATATTAACTGATAAGTGTATAGCGACTTTGTGACTTCTATCGGTTCCTAGTAAACCTTATAGGATTATTTTTTATTCTCCCCGATCCCCTGTCTGGCCAGTGCTGATTGGCTCTGTGCTGATCACATGCACCCTCCCAAGAAAAACAAAAACTCTCTAGCAATACACACCATCCACTGGCTCAGTAAATATCAGGGTATTTTGTTTGAGACAGTAGAAGAAGAGGAGGATCAGAGAAGACAGGATTAAACAGCCTTTATACACAATGCAAAGGACCCCTTATGGTCTAACAATGAGTATAACAAGCATGCTTTACTGCATATAAAGATTTTACTGTTGTGGGTTTGGTAACAGCTTAAAGTAGAACGCTGGTCAGGCTATTGATATTCAAATATTACCATATTCTTAACAAGCAGTAAAACTTTAAAATAGGCTCTCACTGATCTCTGTAGCTGCAGGCACTGTGGAGTAATTCATCCTCAAAGTTTACAGTCAAAACACTTTCATTTCAACAACTCAACCCACCCTGTTCCTCCATGCTAGCACTGGCTTGGCAGCTTACCAGCCTAATCGCTACAGGAAGCACAGGAAGAGAGATGGGAAGAGTGTCAAGACTGAACCTAAATGACTTCAGGGCTTCCACTGTGAACTTTAAAGATGAATTGCTCCACAGTGGCTGTAGCTATTGAAGTCAGTGTAATTGCTATTTGTTAACAATATGTAAATATTTAAATGTTTATAGTCTTGCCACATTTCAATGGCAAGTCATCCTACTGCCATGTGTCATGAAAGAATAAAGCTTGAAATTGTTATTTTTTAATCACCTTCGACAATCAGTATTTTTTTATTAAAGCAAATACACTTGCTGGCTTCATGTGCCATGGTCCTGGATTCTATCTATTCTACTATACATTTTGACTTTTTTTTTTAGATGGAATTTAAATGTGTGTACAACTACTACTGCAAAGTTAGACTATGCTTTGTGGATAATCTGCCACTGTATAAACTAATATAAATGAATAGCAATAGGAATCGTCACTAGCATTTAAAAAAAAAAAAAAACACAAGACCAGCAAATATAAAGTGGAAATGATAGTTACCACTTATGAAACAGCTCCAGAATTTTTACAAACATGCTTAAATTACTCTTTTGTAATTTGCCTTTTTTGCAAAGTCTATACATTTGAGCAAAACTTCTGATTATTCCCAGATACATGATACATATATATATATAAAAAACAGATTGACAGGCAAACAGATGGCTACCCATTTAGTAGAATTTTTTTTACGTCAAAACTACAAGCAATTTACAAGAGAAGTTAATTTCTCCAAAGCAATTAGTTTGCAGATACACTATTGACTGTCTAATGCTTGTTTGCTCAACAGCTCTCACTGAGTTACATGCTCGTCTACGTGACAATGCAAGAACAACGGGGAACTCTTGATGTCTTCAGAGTACTAACACTCACCACTAGATCCCCTGTGCCCTCACTCCTGAGGTAGCCATTGACACCATTACAAGAGAAAGATAATGTACTGCAAACACACAGATTATCTTCAGCATCACAGCTAATTCTGCCCAACTGAGTTTCTTCTTCTTACAAAAAAACAGCGAAATAAATAAATAAAAAATACTAAAAGACAATGAAATTCCTAAAGTTCTCCGCAGAACAATCTGGTTCCACAAGTCTGTCTCCAGTGCATTAAAAAGAAATATAGTCCAATTTTATATTTGTTAAGACTTTCCACTAAAAAAGTTACTGATGAATTTACTGTTGTTCACCCTGAACCAGGGGCGGACTGACAACTCATGGGGCCCCCGGGCAATAGAAGATTATGGGGCCCCTGGACTTACAGATGGCCACCACACCAGGAGGCAGTGCAGAGGCGGGCAGCTAAAATTTTGGGATTTTCACATGAAAAGCATGTCGGTTTCGGACATATACATAAACATAGATTTTTACACACTGTCCCTGGTTTTACTGAGCCTGGCAACCCTGATGGGGCCCCCTAGTGGCATGGGGCCCTCGGGCAGTGCCTGAGTGACTCAATGGTCAGTCCGCCCCTGCCCTGAACCCAACAATTCTTTACTTTCAGTAGGAACTCAAGAGTTAAATCACAAAGCTAACACCCCAGGATAAGAAAAAATATATTCAATTTTCAATAAAAGTGAGTTATTTTCATCTCCATGAATCCAATGAGACTTAAAAACTATAGTCAAGTGGCAAGAACAATGATCTCTATGCATATGTTAATGTGTAACTATAAGAAAAACTTTTTTTTTCCATTTTGGATGGAGTAAGAGAAGGGGGACGGTGTTTAACCCCTGTCTATTTTTTTTCGCCCTTTGTGTCCCATTGGGGAAATTCCACTTCACTTCCTGTCCTTTGGTGAGTTGCCATCTACCTCATGAGCACTCGTGGTGAAGCTTTTATCTGAAGGAACCCAAAACCAGAAGATTTCATTCATTTTTTTATGCATTTTTTCATATTTATTTGCTTTTTCAATCACTATTTGCTTAATCATAAAAAAATTCACATTTATTTTGTATGTTTTTAGCGCCAACACATTTACATTCGATTTTTTATATGATTGGGAGAGTTTAGTTCTCCTTCAAGAACTGCTTTACAAAGATTAAAAAAAAAAAAACATAGGGGGTTATTTACGAAAGTGCAAAGTGCATTTGAAATTGCACTGAAAGTGCACTTGGAAGTGCAGTCGCTGTAGATCTGAGGTGTAGATCTGAAATGAGGGTAAGCTCTGCTGATTTTATTATCCAGTATTACCAAATTTTTCTAGGTCGTGCTAGGTTTTCCCCAACCAATATAGTTTCCTCTATTTCTTTTTTTTTACTTCAACTTCAACAAAGCAGCTTCTCATGTCAAGAGGGGGGAAACCAGGCAAGATTTTGCAAGATGTGGCAGACTGCAAAGCAATGATATTGTCTGTGTGTGAATAGGCCCCTATTTGTTACAGCGTTCACTGGGTATTTGCTGAGCGGTCCCGCAACAAAAGATCATTCGAATCCCAACCACTTCTAGAAGAGAGGGCATTACAAGCAAGAGCCCCTTTGAACCTGTGATACTAGAGATAAAAAGCTGGAAAAGCCCAAAAGATGAATCGTTTCGTTTGCTGTTTCAGATGATGGCAGCCATGGTAACCTTGCCAATGCTCCTAGAATGTGTTTTGTCCATGTACTAAAATTTTAAGCATTTGAGTCTCATAAGTGTTACAGTTGGGTTTTTATTCATCCCCGAGCACTTTTCACAGTCTTACCCAGTTCCAAAAAAAAAAAAACCTTCAGTCTCAGAGGTGACCTTTGTACTCTGGAAACAATTACTCCTGGAGAGCCTGTCAATATCATTATTTTTACAAGAAATCGATAGGCCTCACAAAGTTAATGGGGTATTGAGGCAACGAGCAGTTTACCTCCTTACTGTCAGTGGTGCAGCAGCCTGTGTGCTTGGCACAGATGACAGATTCTTGTAGACACCAGGCAGACAGTAAGCACTGGCTGTAAACGAGAGGCTGGCTGCAAGCATGCGTGGAAGAAAATGTCAGCTTCTCAGTCAGCTGGAGTATGTTCTAACAAGCCAAAGATGTCAGGGTGTTGTGGCGTCTGCTCCGGAAAAATCAGAAAAACCCAAAACATGCCAACAAAATGAATATACCTCCTAAAGAGCACCTCCCCTCAAACAGCTAAATACAGAGTTAAAAACTCTTAAGAGGGAATTATTCAGTCCAACTGAACCTTCAGAATAAATCAGCTACAAACATTCCAGGAGCATGAAAACAAAAAGTGTTCAATGTCTTAAGCCCCCTACACACGGGCAAAATTTCGAGAGACATTTGCAGGTTAAAAAAAAAACGGCCAACATTTTGCCCGTGTGTATGTCGGTCTGTCCAACAGAAGCTGGCCATTTGGCCAGCTTCTTTTGGATATACATGCTGGAGAACTAGCAGATGACGGACTAAAGGTTCACTACAAGGCCTGCAAGGCTGAAATGCGTTTACATGTGCTGTCTGTGTCTTTTATGGAGAATCAATCATTTTTGAAGATTTTAAAGAGCAAGCAAGGAGTTGCGGACCATCTTTTCTCATGATTACTACTGCAGCTGTGCGACTGCCTCTCTCCGCACCTAGGTAGCTCTAAACCAAGGGGTCTCAAACTGGTGGCCCCCAGTTGTTGCCAAACTACAAGTCCCATGAGGCATTGCAAGGCTGACAGTTACAAGCATGACTCCCATAGACAGACGCATGATGGGACTTGTCGTTTCACTGGAAACTGGAGGGGCCAGCTGGAGGGCCGCCAGTTTGAGACTCCTGCTCTAAACAATCTTCTGATCATATTGGGTAGTAGTACCCTACTTCTGCTTTAAGTCATAATCAATGCCTTAAAACCAATAAGGTTATCTTCATATTACCCAATTTATCGTAAAACCAAATGAAGTGACAGATCAAAATTTTACAACATGTGCCCAGGTAATCGAATAAGCAGGCTAGTAAATTAGTCGATGGGCTACAATGAATGACTGCATGCAATACTTTATTCAGGGTTATTAAATAAGCTCTTTTGCGTTCTTGTGGAATAACAGGACTCTGCATGTGCGATTTACACACAAAGGGAACTTCTGGCACGCATTGACTTGAAATATTTCCCATGCTCGGTTTTACCAACTCCCAGATGGGCTGCTCACTGTTACAGGATGCCCTGTCGAGTCTAGCTGTGAACCATATGATCACACAAAGAGCCATGGAAGAGCCCTCAGTTTAAAGGGCGGCCTTACTCTCCCTACCGCATGTACTTGAGCAATCATCTGCATGCATTCCTGTCAATGCCATGGTGTAGAGCGAAAAAAAAAAAAGGCACAGTCTGCTATTCTCACATTCCTATCCACACTGATCCGCTCCAGACAGAATTCTGGATACAATCGCTAACCCTACACTGGCGGGTCCTCTGACACGATGTAATTTAAAATAGAACTCTTGTTTAAACTGAAAACAACTGACAGAATGTTAAGTGCATTATGTGTAATTGTGACACGATGGTGGAGGCGGCAAAACATTCCACATTTGCTCCCCCAAATCTTCGGGAGAGAAAAAAAGTCATAAATGACTCCAACATATGGTGGCATTTTGGAGATAGGAAGAAAATTGTTGAAGCTTCAGTCACTGCTATCAACAGTCTGGAATTTACACTAGAGTTTTACATCATTAGCCTCATCCTTCACAGCTTTCTGGGGCCTTAATGCAAACCATATGCAGAACCAAGAATGCTTACATAGCCCTGTAAACAGCTGTTTTCTGATTGGCTATTGTGGGATGGGAAATCGGTCTCCAAAGGTTGGGGGGGCTGGGAGAAAAAAAAAAAGTATTTTCCTCTGTATGAGCCAGACCTCAAAACGATATACATTTTAGCTTTTCAAGGACAAAAATAAGCACTTAGCCACAAAAATGATTCTTGGTGGTTCCATACACAAACAACTGGCCCTGGGTCACATATTATGTATAAAATAATTTATTTTCACTGACCTATTACAACGCATTTTACAAGGAACACTAAGCCATTTACATCAGTCTCTACATCTGGAGTACAGTCTAAAATACACACCAGCCATAAAAAATAAAATAAAATAATACACTAATGCCCTAGCGCCAGTTTTTGTAAACCAGTACTGTAATAGTCAGTTTTTATGTCCTTTGGGGATCGGTTGGGGGCCGGCCTCCCTAGTTTTCTATTTTCCATATGTTGGATGATGGTACACCCCTTTTCCATTTTTACTTAACTCATGTTCATTAAAGCTATATATTTCCTTAATTTATTCAACTGAGGTGAATGGATTAAAGCTAGCCAAAAATATCATGAAGATTGTTATAGCTTTATTTGAGACGCACATCAGAGGTCTCAAGGCTACAACCTCTACATTGGTGGCAGACCTTGTCCAACATTATGGAAAATTTACTAAAAAGGTGGAACAATCTGTTCACTGCACGTCAGGTAAATAAACTGCTGGAGAGCCATTTTTAGCCATGGCTAACTGTACAGAACAATGGCACAGCCAGCAACTTAAAGCTGTCCGCTGCCATATACCTCATTCTTTCTTCGTTTTACGGAAAGCAAAGGTTCATGGGTGATAGATCTCAATCACAGCCTGCATGTATTTCAAACCTTTTCTGCATCCAAGCCCTACCCCTTCAGACTCCACCTTTTGCCAGCCATGATGGACATCCAAGCCCTACCCCTTCAGAATCCACTTTTTGCCAGCCATGATGGACATCCAAGCCCTACTCCTTCAGACTCCACTTTTTGCCAGCCATGATGGACATCCAAGCCCTACCCCTTCAGACCCCACCTTTTGCCAGCCATGATGGACATCAAAGCCCTACCCCTTCAGACCCCAGCTTTTGCCAGCCATGATGGACATTAAAGCCCTACCCCTTCAGTCCCCACCAGCCATGATGGACAGATCTCTTGCATTTTCCTTCTTGGTCTCTTCCCCTCGGGCTTCAGAAACCGACAAGAATATATATTTTTGTTGCTGTTCCCGGCAGATTTCACAGTTGCAATCTCCGTTTATGAATTATCTGACACGTTTCTCGCTACGCTTTTGACAACGCGTGCTCAGTAGAACGATCAAGACGCTTCTTTCTCTGACAAGTGGAAATATCAATATTTGAATAAATTGTGGATTTTAAACTTCTCACTCTGATGCACCAAAAGCAAGGAGAATTTTTTATTTTTTTTCTATTTTTTATTTTTTTTCCCTCCTGTTTTACAGGGTCTAATCCCCTGGAGCCTAAATGGAGTAATCTGCAAGAGTGTTTCATTACAAAAAAGCTGTAGTGAGTGACATTTGAAGCACACAAGACAGTCAGACTGATGAAGTTTACTTCCTTCAAACAACAAACAGCAGCTTTATATTATTTCCCCTACTTGAGTTTGGGGGGGGGGACCAAAAGCTGGATGTCTGAGGCAAGGGAAAAGAACGAAGAAAAAAAAAGCCAAAATGTTGATTCACAAATTGACAGGCCAATTTTTAAACAAATGCGTTTCTTGGGGGAAAAATACAGCTTTGTTCGCTGCTGAGCATTTTTCTTGTGCCTGACAGAAACATTCCGAGGTTGATTAGGAAGAACTTGTTAGGGTTTTGTCTCAGACACACTGACTCCACTTTTTAACAAGCATGCAAAGAAAGCGGCGTAAAGATAACAGAACACTGGTCGTTAGGATCCATGAGTGTTACATATGTCAATCACAAACTGTTTTATACCAGAGTAAATAAACAAACAAAAAAGTGTTACCCATGCCATTCAGGGCCTGCTCAGGGGACGTGCCTTTTATTATAAGGAGATAATGTAACAAGGTTTATCATTTTGAAGTGGTGTGGTTCTACCGATGACATGGCTCAATGGCCAGCAATGCCATGGTGTATTAACTGAACGGTCATAGAAATAAAAAAATAATACTTTGGGGTTTGGGAGGTTTTGCTAATCAAAGTTTTCTCACACAAGTGCCATTATCCTAATCTTTCAAACAGGAAGCTATAAAACAGGAGCTATTGTCTTCTCTGTGTAATGATTTCCACCCTGCTGCTGGTTGGTGGGTGGTAATACCAATGACTATTGATCACTTGACAGGATTACAAATGGAAGGGGTTTCAAATCATTATTTCGTGTGTTTTTTTGCTTTTTTTTCAGGATGTATATATTGATATGTGTATGTTCTTAAAGAGTCAGACCACCCAAAATAGATTATTTAATTTTTGATAAATGTTGGAGAGTTAAATCATCTGATTTATTTTTTTCTTGTAGACCTCGGTGACTGTGTTGGTGTAATGTCTTCCCTTGAGGTGCCAGGCTTGCACGCCTGCTGCAGCCATTGCAAAGAGTCCCTTTCTTCCTTTTGGGTCTTTAGGTTTGTAAATATATTAATATATATAGCAGGAGGAGTGGGAAGACCCTAGTGTTGGTGGAAAAAGAAACCGAAAGAGCTCACACCTGTAGTTTCAATAAGCAAGCTAGCAACTCTGACCAACAGACTTTGCTAATATTAAAATATCACCATATCAGGGTGGGTGGACTGACCTCTCTAACTAGTATGTACACATGTTTTAAAAAATGTGATATATACACTATTTTTCCACGTGCCTTAACACGCACGTGAATTTTAATGGCTTCCCAGTCTTAGTCCGTAGGGCTCAATATTAAGTTGGCCCACCCTTTGCAGCAATAACAGCTTCAACTCTTCTGGGAAGACTGTCCACAAGGTTTTGGAGTGTGTCTATGGGAAGGTTTGACCATTCTTCCAGAAGCGCATTTGTGAAGTCAGGCACTGATGAGGACGAGAAGGCCTGGCTCACAGTCTCTGCTCTAATTCATCTCAAAGGTGTTTCTCCACCCCAAACGTGATCATACATGTCTTTATGGACCTTGCTTTGTGCACTGGTGCGCAGTCATGTGGGAACAGGAAGGGGCCATCCCCAAACTGTTCCCACAAAGTTAGGAGCATGAAAAGTTCTAAAATGTCTTGGTATGCCGATGCCTTAAGCGTTCCCTTCACTGGAACTAAAGGGCCAAGCCCAACTCCTGAAAAACAAGCCTACACCATAATCCCCCCGCCACCAAAATGATTTGGACCAGTGCATAAAGCAAGATCCATAAAGACATGGAAGACCCAGTTTGGGGTGTAGGAACTTGACTGGCCTGCACAGTTTCCTGACCAAAACCTAATAGAACAACTTTGAGATGAATTAGAGCGGAGACTACGAGCCAGGACTTCTTGTCCAACATCAGTGCCTGACCTCACAAATGCACTTCTGGAAGAATGGTAAAACATTCCCATAGACACACTCCTAAACCTTGTGGACAGCATTTCCAGAAGAGTTGAAGCTGTTATAGTTGCAAAAGGTGGGCCAACTCAATATTAAACCCTACGGACTAAGACTTGGATGCCCCATAACCACCAACTTTTTGGCAATTCAATAGTGAAAACTTCCCTGAAACAGAGGGTGTTCCAGAGATTCTTAGCGGTCCATTACATCAAAACAAATGGTAGGTACCTTTAAGAGCCAATAAGTATATGGAAATGCATTTTTATATGGAATAGTCTACCGACAGGTTCACTTTATGTGATTTAATATTTAGTATCCAATTTTTGTGGATGCTCAACACTATAGGTGCAAAAAAAATAGCTTTGTCCTTGCATCTCGTATGATGGTCTGTTTAGTTTTGCCTTAAATCTTTCGGAAGGATCTTTTTACCTAAAAAGTTTAGTGCTAAAGGTGTTCTCCTTGCCCCTATTAGATAGTAGAAAGGTATGAATCAATACTTTGAATAAACAGAAAACTCTGCATTTCTGTCATCATTACACCGCCATGATTTGCATGATAAAGAGCCCCGCTAAACCAATCCAACTTTTCTCCTTCCCCCAGAATAATTAGATTCTTGGCACACTCGTCCCTTCTCCCACTCTTCTATCACCAAGTCAAACATAAGCTTGACTTTTTTTTTTCCTTTCCCGCTCCTTGCCTATTCCACTATGTTCAGTGTACCAATAACGCTCTAATGCATTTTACCCTTGACTGGATACAGTGAGATTGCTAATCAGGATTACTTGATTCAGTCAACACTGATTTCAATAAAAAGACAAAAAAAATTATCATAAATATAGAGAAAGTGCTGGAGGCAGTGACAGGTGATTAAAATCCCATTCACTTGGAATCATCCCGATTCATGGTGGTCGAATGGGGGGAGGGGAGGGGGGAGGTTTCAGACGAGCATCTAGATGATTATAATCTTGCTTACTCCGAGTCACTTCTGATTGCACATGCACACACAAATTGGCACAAAGCAGATTCATGAACAACAAGCCATCATGCCGGGGAAATGACCTCCTTAGTATGAAGCCTTGTAAAATAATGTCTGCGAAACAAGATGATACAGAGAGCAAGGAGCTAATTTGCTTATGACGTGAGCTATCCAAGCTCCTATCAGTCATCCAACAGGGGCGAAAAAGTCTGAAAATAAGAACACGGAAATAAAACCGTTCGCTTCATTCCTCTGGATATTTGTTGACAGTTTACTCCATCCTGTTTCAGCATTACGTAAAATTATAATAATATACACAGTTTTTCTCAATGTTTACTTTACCAGAAATTTCCTATTTAACTTTCACATTTTAACATGCATGCTTTGAAATGAGCAAATATTGCTGCCTCAAAACTACATAATTTAAAATTAAACATAGCAAAAACAAAAAATAAAGAATATACTGTACTAGCTTGGGATACATAAATAGGTACCTAAGGTAGATAATGCAAAAAAAATGATATCTTGTAATGGAAAACTAAAAATATTAGTTACAAGCTTTTGGCGCCATTAGAAAACTTGTATTTTATAATGTTTTTTCATTACTGTTAAAACATATATAAAAAATAATAATAATAGAAAAATAAATTGTAAACTTAAAAAAAATGATATATAGTATCCCAGTAGCCAAGATTAATTTTCAATTTTTTGAAGCTTTTTTTCTTGGGGATCCTACTAGCATCACCCTTCTTGTCATAGGGTAGCAATGCTCACTCATTGTGCTACATTGTAACCTAGGACAGTGTTTTAGGATTACCGAAAACTCCCCCTTTCCTCATTTGCATTAATTGGGTGTGATGTGACTCACTGCTTCTGTTCCCCCTCTTGGATTTAGCATCACGATTTACCTGGGGCTTGATCTTTGCTAACTTCATGGCTAAGCTCCACCTCCTTGCCATTCCCCTGCACCATGGCACTGCCTTAGTGCCCAGTAAGAGCTTTCTTATTGGACAAGGGAGTTCAGTTTAACCATAAAATTAAACCTCAAAAACAAACTAAAATAATAAAAGAGGGACACAAAACAGGCTGTAATACTTAACAGTGGGCATCTTGTGGTACCTGCCCTTTCAGTTTTTAAAATGTAAAGTTCGATTTCAACCCAAACTTTTTTTTTTACATTTTGGACAGAGTGGGGAAGAAAGTGAACCCATGTCAGGTTTTATGCAGAGAAGAAAAAGAATGACCATACTCCAGGATACAAGTAAAATGATTTATTCCATAAAATCATCCAACGTCAAAGAGTAGATTCACAATAACATCATGACACACATGGAGGAGAGCATGGTTAACCATGCCCTTCTCCACGTGTGTCATGAGATTATTGCGCATTTACTCTTTGATGTTGGATGATTTTATGGAATAAAGCATTTTCCTTATATCCTGGAGTGTGATCATTTTCTTTCTTCTTTGGATTGTCTGGTCAGATCACGGACTGGACCAGCACCCGTTCATCAAGGAGAGTATTACTTTCACCTGAAGTGGTGTTGCCCTTCCCTTCTGTTTCAGATTTCAGGCCGGGTTCACACTGGTACGCTCTGACTCTCATGTACAAGTCAATGGTTCTCTATGAAAGCCGTCTTAACTAGTCCGACACAAGTCGGTCCGACTTTAAAAAAGGTTCCTGCACTACTTTGGACCTACTTCAGCCCATTGAATATCAGTGAAGTCGGATCAAAGTCAGATCCTTGTCCTAACCATCTGACTTGTGACATCCAACATGGTGATTACAGCAGCAGGAAAAGGAATTTATGTCACACTGGGATTTTTTTTGATTGGTCAAAAGACAAGTCGTACTATCTCAAAGTCTGAGCAAAATCTTATCCTGTTCATTCAAGTCAGATGGAAGAAGGACCAAAGTAGGACCAATGTAGGACCGATATCACAGGGTAAAGTAGGATGACAGTCGTACAACAGTCATGTCGTACCAGTGTAAACCCAGGCTCATGCAGTCTTTGGCCTCACAGGGAAAATTTGGTGAACTTCCTATCTGTACAGGAAGTGATGGGCAATCTCTACAATGGAGATACCGACTTCAACAAAGCAACACAAATTAGGCAAAAGTATGTACTGTTCTCAAATCTATCCAAAACTAACAAAAGTTTGGTCTGAAGTTAAAGATTAAAATGGAGTTACAAGTTACATTTATTATAATATGAATGTTTGAAATATTTACATTGATCTATTTTGTTCCATTTTGCATATATATATATATATATGAATATATCTATTGAATATATGAATGATATATTAACATATCTATTGTATATACAGTATATGTACTATTAAAAGAGACTAAAGCTCCTCTTGAACTGTTCCTCGGACCACGCTACTGAATGCAGTGCTTTTTTATTACAAGTTCACCCAAACTGATATTTTAAAACCATGCCTCAGGCACTTTTACATGAACAGTGCGATCTCAGTGCCGGCCAGAGAAGGTGTTGCATTACTGGGCATTTTACCAGAGAGGGTTTTTTTTTTTTTACCACTTTTAAACTCCCTTCAGATTGACAACGCAATCAGAGAACAGTAGCAGTGTCAGTGTCAAAGTGCAAGCCAATATCTTAGTTAGATGTTGTCTAATAGCAATGAATAACAGCAGTCAAAGGTGATGGTGACTGGCCTAGATGGAGGGAGCCTGGCTTGTGTTTCAAGCAATTAAAGGCTGTGGAATCAATGGGGGAGTGTGAGAGAGAGAGCAAGGAAAGATATTATTCAGTGTAGTTATGCCCCATAAAGTGAACCTGTTGAAGGATGGGAGAGGAGAGAATGCTGGGGCCATAACCAATAAAAAAAAAAATCCAGTTTGGCCTCATCTGGATTTTGTCAGACTGACAGAGAATGAAGCTGTAGAGTTTAGGAAGTGACCAGGCAGTCTTAACACTAGGAAGAGATAAGGCTCAATTCCCTGCAGTGTCTGCATCTGATAAGGCAAATTATTCTCACTTTATGCTTTCAAGTCTCTGCAAGCTCTTGACTCATTACAAACACAGAGGTGATATTATTACATGGCAAGTGTGGGCTAATGGGGATAAACAACATTATAGGCTGCAGAGGTCTCCAGTGTTAATGTGTGCCTTGAATTAGAGGAGATAGGAGTATACTGTATATATTCCTTGCACAACAACTATTCTGTGTCAGCACATATTACACGGTGCTGTACAACGCAAACTCAACAGCAAGCTTTTTCAATGGGGAATTGAGATATCTACACTTAGAAAACTACCAGTAATGCCACATGGTAAAATATGAAACAATATTTATTTAAAACACACAGTAAAAAAAAAAAACATTCCTCTTTTCATGTTTATGTTGAGTAATTTCCTGTAGCATTTTTTTGTAGCATTTGTCATAGGATAACCAACCTTTGGAAAGGGGTGTACCATCATCTAATGTACATGGATGTCCATGGCCTAAGGCCGGCCGCTCGATTTCCCCATCAACACAGACAGTGTAGATGTAGGAATCCCTCCTGCCAAGCCATTGTCTTTCCCCCAGTAGAGAAAGCTATCCCCGCTGGGACAGTGTACCCAAGTTGATCGGTCCCCTTGGTACATTCAGCCTGCCCATTAACGGTTCAAATCTCAAATGGTGCCTGCTGAACCCGCTGAGGTTCGAACCATGCATGGCTGGCCTTACACAGGTCATGCACAGACAAAGGTTATGAGCAATTAGGTGAAGAAAAGCATTAAATGAGCTAAGAATATACATTAACTTGTGGAGTGTAACTGTTTTCTCTAATATTTTCATATTGTTATGGAATTTTAAAAATGGTGAACAAAATAGAGTCTATGCATCCACGTTTACAATATCAACAGGTACTTGGTATCATCTGAGCATACATAGGAATATATTGGTGGGAATCATCCAGACACACCCAGGTGCAATATTTCCTGGTAGGCCAATAGGGATACAGACGGCGTGTCCTTTTTTCAGGGAGTAGATAGTCTTACCAACGCATGTTAAATTTATGTAGGCCATCCTTCTTGCTAGGCAATGCTTAATTAGTCCTTTGAAAATACAAGTTTATGAGCTGTCCAACTAAAAACAATGCTCTCCTGGTGTGGCTGATATTTCAACAACTGTTAATCAGTTAGGAGGAGCTACTGTTCTAATTAATCTATAAACCTTTAAAACAAAAAAAACAGGAAGAGCAAATATTTAAAATTGTGAAAGTCACGTCAAAGCTTTCTTTAATACAAATACTGTATCAATAACTCAAAACATGTGTTTGCTGATAATGCACCATACTTTATAGTACTCAAAGCCTTTACAGCAGTTTTGCAAAAATTCCCTTTACTAAGTAATTATGGAGGAGTTTGATAGTTGTAGTCCAGCTCTCGGGAAGTAAAGCTACACTCTATGAATAAGGCCTAAATGTTAAAGAGCCTTCAACTTAAAGTCAGAGGGGCACCCATCACAAAGATATCCAAGGGGCTTTGTTAAGGGATCAAGTGGACAGTCACATGATTTGAGCAATACATCTATACTCCCAAGGAAGCCAAAGAAGCCACTCCGAGCTCTGTTTCCACCATCAATGCTTCCTCTAACAAGGACATGCATGTTACTCTCCAGCACAATGTGCAGAAAACATACCAATCAAACACAGCATTAAGGCGTTCTCTCAGGCAGATCATGTTATGCCTTGGAATTTCCACTGCAAGAACCAATCAGGCCTTCTCTAGGAAGGTGCCAGGAGCAAGCCCAAGGTTCTGTGTCTTTCATATTAATAAACCAGATGAAACTAATGCACACAACATACAAACTGGGTGATATGGCTCTTCTATACCAAAAATACGCAAAAACAGACTAAAGACATCTAAGATAAAGATCAAAGCCACAATTGTTCAGGAATATGTGATTCCTGCTTCGTTAAATGGAAGTGTTACACTGGCTGTAACTGGTAAAATGTTGCTTTGTAAAGCAACTATAAAATCACTGTTGATCAGAAAAAAAATTCTGCCCAGGAAGATGGCCAAAAAAGTTTCAAGTCACAAAAAGCTAATCATGGCTGCTCAGTTACTGTTTACAAGTAAGATTTTTTTTTTTAAATAAAACAATAGATTCCATTTAGTGCTGCATTGCACCATGGGTGGTCTTACACAGCAAAATCTATGCAAGCAATTAACTTTTTCAGAATTTCTTGCATTGAATAAGCAAGGATCCGACTGCACAGATATTCTCTTTGAGACTGGGGACCAATCATTTCTTAGGAATGAGACTGGGTGTTTGTCAATGCAATAATTAACCATTGGATAGGATGCCCAGTGGACTGCAGGGAGTCCTGCCTGTTCATCTATAGAAGGGGTCTTCAACAAAGGGCCAGTTTGCTGTCCTTCAGACTTTAGGGGGGGCCGGATTGTGGCCAGTGGAAGTAGAAAAGGTCCTAAAGTCACTGGGCAAAAAACAATGCCCCATCTTTGGTGTCAGTGGGAGGAATTGTTTATGTCATTGGGAGAAATTATTTCCCATCATTGAGTCATTGGGCCCCATTGGTAGTGTCATTGGGAGAAATTGTGCCCCATCATTTTGGTGTTATTGAAATCTGAATTGGGCCTCAATGTTGGTGCCTTTAGGTGGAATTGGGCCCCAGGATTGGTGTTATTGGTCTCCGTTGGTGTCAGTAGATGAAATAATGCCCCAAGGGCCAGATAAAAGCAAGCAAAGGGCCACATCTGGCCCCCAGGCTGCAGTTTGGAGACCACTGATCTATAGCCTCTAGCCTGATCTATAGCCTTCCTCTGGATCAACTGTGGATATAGAATTGGGTATATGGGATTGTGTGATATTATTTTTATTTTTTTTATGGTTGAACTGGATGGACTTGTGTCTTTTTTCAACCTGACTAACTATGTAACTATATAGCATCAACAATGAGCAGTTGTCCCACAGCCTACCTATGACTAGTCAATGTGGGTGGGCATGTCTCTCCTTTCTAGTCTGGTAATTATGAGCAGTGACACTGAGAAACTTTGGTAAGTGAGTGAAATATTTCACATAAACACCAGCACAGCCATCTAGAATTAACAACGGGGTCATTAACACATTTGTTCCCCAAAAACAATGACATTCTAACATTTTGTGAAAACATGGGGAAATGTATATAGTTCTAAGCTGGGCATCCATGAGTTTCAAAACTGTGGCAAAAACAGCACCTCTGACATCATTGTAAACAATATGTACAATAAATGAGCATTGCTTTCCTCTTTGTTCCATGGTTCACGTGTTCAGTTTTCTCACACCGGCCACCTTTGATCCACCATCCCAATCGGCTAGTGTAAGACTTTATTCCAAGTAATGACCACAAGCAACATTTGGACAGAGGAGCTGAATAAGTGCACTGCAGATAATTGTGTTTACATTAGTGTTTAATCTGCCCAATAAGCACACAGCAGTGGTCTAATCTGGGCAGGAAGGATGGGAAAATCGAATGTTGTGTTTAACACAGCTGGTCTAAATCACCTTGTAGCACTAGGCGCTAATGGTGGAAATCGCACATCCAGAGTAACATAACACAACATGTAAACAATCAATCAATAAGCAGGATTCTGTTGATGCTGTGATATAGGACTTTCTAAGCACTTTTCTTGGGAATCACAGCAGCTTCCAATCAGGTAACTTTAAACGGCTATCAGCGCTTAACCAATTTTTTTCTAATTTGTGCCTGCAGGATGCAATAGTATCACAAAAAGTCTAAGAAAAGCACCAGCAAAACGAGACTAGAAAAGAATGTTCCATTTACTATGAGGATATGTAGATTAGGCATGAAAAACCTTTGGTCCTTCGGCTGCTGTGGTACTGCAAGTCCAGGAAGATACTCTGACCCTATGGTTGGAGATACAAGCCACCTAACAATAAATATGAAGTAGTATATAATGTGATAAAGGTTCTCCAGATCAACAAATCTGTGTTTGCTTTTGTACCCGAATTAGGCCCCGTTCACACTTAAGAGACGCTACCGCGTTGTGATTTTGGTGCATTCATTTGTGTGCCAAAAAAACGTGTTAAAGAAGCTCATGTACCAAATTTTGGCCCTGAGCCAAGCTTGTGTTTGCACATTTTGTCACATGGAAAATGTACAACTCCTCCCGCATTTGGGATGCCTTTAAGAAATAATGGAACAGCAAGTGCGGCACGTGTTTTAGTACGTTTTTTGCACGTTTGCAGAAATGAGGCCAGAAACGATCTTTTCTGACTGCGTTTTTTCTGCGCCCAGGTGTTAACGGGAGCTTTAAGGACACGATATAAAAAAAGACCCTTTTAAAAGTAATATAACAGCCATGTGTTTACAGGTGGGACTTGGTACCTTCTTATCTAAACTGTATAAAAAACAAAACTTCTGTGCAATTATATGGAATGATGAGCCCATGGAGCAGTCTACATTGTTGCCCATATAGGTGTACAATTAATGCCCTATTAAAACCAATTAGACATGGACAAGGTAACAGCCTATGGTCACAGCAAGACAAATCTGCCATACAAAGTACACACTACAGCATGTGTTTTCTTAGGTCCCATACCCATATCCATATATTGCTGTCATGCTGTTTGCTGCATGCCTTCCATACATATTCTATTCTAACATACCCAACACTACCGTTCATATATCTGCATTCACCTGAACTGCAACAGTTCTGGTGGACTTCATAGAGAGCTGTCATAGTTATTCTCTTGAAACACCTCATCACGCACCCAACCCACACTTTAAAAAGCACAAGTCTTTCTTTCTGTGTGGTCTTCAGCACAGTCCTGTAAGCAAAGTCCTAATCATGGGCAGATTCGGTTCATCCACACGTCAATACTAGTCAGGAACCATGGGCCTGTTGGATGTCCAGAGGCCCATCTATAACATTCATACTCTTGGAATAGCACAATCATTCAAGGTTCTGCAACTACCTGTAACTTCACAAGGGATGAAGTACTTAATGCAGTTTGTGTCTGATGGGATAGGTCATGCCAGTACCGACAATGCAGATGTAGCAGCTTCCCTCTGACTATCGAAAATCCTCATCAATGTCAATCCAAGGGATGGAGCCCAAGACTGTAACCTTGTCTAGGGCCCCATTCTCCCTTAATCCATCTCTGGTTAATCGTCTTAAAGTTTAACATTTAGCCCTAGAAATATCTCGATTTACAATACATCTGCTAATAATAAGAACTGAAAACTGAAATTGAAGAACGTTTTTGTTGTTATAAGCCGTTGCAGTTTTCAAGATAAGAAACTGTTTTTTTTTTGGGTTTACACTCCACACTTGTTCAGCATTTATCTGCGAGCCGTAGATGTTTTGCGAATGATTTGTGTGAGTTTAAAAGAGCTCTTTAGTTCCACTCTTCTGAAATCATGCCAAAAGGGTCATGGTTAGCGATTTGGTGGGCTCAGCTTCCAGTGAAGCAATAGCAAATTTGCTTCCTAACAAACAATCAGACAAGTTTGACGAAGGCAAAAAACAAAACAAAAAGAAAAACTTTCCTACGCTGCTGTCTAATGTCGTCCAAACACCCAGAGTCTAAAGAGGCTTTCTCGTTGGTTCCCACAGACAAGTAAACAGAATTTCTTACAGGATACAACTTGTAGAAAATAATTCCACAATCAAGTTTTTTTTCTTTTTTTTTAAGAAGGCAAATTGGATTTTCCCTATCACCAAAAAATTAATTCCAGATTGAACGTATTGTGTTTAAATGCAAGTGGGATGTCTAGTAGGTTTGGCTGGATAATTTCATTTTAAAAGTATCTCTAAAATGCGCCATCCCCCGGGCTTTGCGGTTTTCTCCATCATTATATAACTGTAAACTTCTGGATGTAAAAGATTGGATAATTTCTTTCAGATGTTCCAGTGTTTCAGAAAACTTGACAATATGTTTGTGGAGCCGCTTGGTAACCAGGAGTAACCAATCCAGGGTTAGCGAGAAGGCAAAATTCAATTCTGTTCACATGAAAACTTTCTTCACTTAACTCCTCAGCATCCATATTAATACATATTTAAGCAAATATAGTTAACAGAACCATCAAATTACCAAAATTACCAAATTATAGACACGTTATAGCCAGATTTTTCAAATTTCCTATAGAATTTGGAAGAACTTTTACCCAGTTTTTACAGATTGGCAAAATATCCCCTCACTCTGGGTTGGGTTCACACCTGAGCGTAACAAGAACTCATGTTCCCATTCGCTTTTTTTTTTTGCGTGTTTTGGAGTGATTCCACTAGTCGCGCATAGGGCAGCCCAGTCACATGAGCGGGCTGCTCTACACACGACAAACTCCCCAAAGAAGCCCCAAATCTTTTTTGGAGTGGAGTGTGGCTCATTTTTTCACTGTGCACTTTGGCATGTTTGTAGCAATAAAACGCGCAGCAAATACATGCCTGCTACACACTCTTGGGGTGCCATTATCAATTACGTAATGCGCGTTTGCAACACTCCTCCAAAATGCACATTCCAGAAATGCCAGGTGTGAAAGGAGCCTAAAGTGGTTGTAAACCCACTTTTGTAAAAAAAGGCATAATGATTGAAGCCCCCGCTGCGGTGCCCGACACAGCACCAGAGGGCAAAATGTTGGAGTTACTTCCGGGTATCGCGGCTCCGGCACTGTGATTGGCCGGAGCTGCAATGAGCCGCCAGTCAGTCACGGCATAGCCTGCTTTAGAAACGCCACGATCAGCGTTTCTAAAGAGCGCCTGCGCAGTTGTTTACAGCGTAAGCGCAGTGAACATCGGCACACATCTCTAATGTAAATATCTCCTAAACTGTGGAGGGAAAAAAAAGCAGACAGCTGAGCCACAGTTTTACTGACCCCTAACCACCCATGCAGCCACTCAGAACTGTATAAAAGTTGCAGCCGTGATGCCTTGCTTCATGGCCATGGCAAAACTTAAACCACATGCCGCATTTGGTGTTGCCAAGTATGGGGCCAAGCATACTGCTGTTGAAGCACGGCGGTTCAGATTTTTAGAGGTAAAACAGTCTGTGAGGAGGTCTCCTTGCCACCTGTCAAATGCCCCCCTAAAAGTAATCCACTGTGGATGTGCTTTTCAGGGGCAGCAAAGACTTCAGCACATGAGAACGATCCCTAATGCCCTGTACACAGGATCGGTTAGTCCGATGAAAACGGTTCGTCAGTCCGTTTTCATCAGACGAACCGATTGTGTGTACAGGGCATAACTGTCGTAGAGACAGGAAATGATGTGACAGAGACAGGAAATGAAGGGAAATCTATATAATAGATTTCTATAATAGGGACATAGACACTATTAGAAATATATCAGAGGTTCTAAATACCCCTCACCTTACAGTGAGACAAGCTATGTTTACTGAAGACTAAATTAGGAGCCATTATGATAATTACAGGTTAGAGCTGAGAAACTTAGCGAACCTCAAACTACTGCCCTTAGGCCACCATGCATACAGGAAATCTGCCATATGTGATGCATGACCAGCGTTGTAAATTATATTGAGACAAGGTAAACATCACTATTACTTTTGAAATGCTTTCCACCATTGCCAATTAAGCTTATACAACAAATGGAAGGTTCTGCCAATGCTGTGAAAAGGATATCAATAGGACCTGATGAGTTGCTTTGCAGTGTGCTTGACAAAACAGCCTAGTGTACATGAAAACAGCAGGGGTGCAACTCCTAAGGGTTTATTGAGAAAGAAGCAGGGGGGTGGGGCACTCCTAAATATGGCTTAAAAAAGCCTGTTAAAGCTGAACTCTGGAATAAGCAAACATTGGGGTTGATTTACTAAAACGGAGAGTGCAAAATCTGGTGCAGCTCTGCATAGAAACCAATCGACCAATCAGGACAACGTTTTTTTTGTCAAAGCTTAACTGAACAAGTGGAAGTTAGAAGCTGATTGTCTACTATTCACAGATGCACCAGATTTTACACCAGTTTTAGTAAATCAACAACATCCACAACTCAGCCCCGAACAACATCACTGACCTAGTCTCAAAATACCATCCTAATCGTTCTCTTCGTTCTTCTCAAGACCTCCTGCTCTCTAGCTCTCTCATCACCTCCTCCCATGCTAGTCTCCAGGACTTTTCCAGAGCCTCTCCAAGCCTATGGAACTCCTTTCCCCAATCTGTCCATCTATCTCCTACTCTATTAGCTTTTAGATGACCCCTGAAAGCTCTCCTCTTCAGAGAAGCCTATCCTACCCACACCTAACAACTATATTTTCATTTTGTCCATCTGATCAGCCCCCACAGCTATTACCCTTTGTTCCACTTGACCCTCCCTTCTAGATTGTAAGCTCTATGAGCAGGGCCCTCTGATACCTCCTTTATTGATTTGTATTGTAACTGTACTGTCTTCCCCGATGCTGTAAAGCGATGCGCAAGCTGTTGGTGCTATATAAATCCTACATAATAATAATTGTCTAAATACAAAAGTCATGGTTATTCTCACCTAAATCTTAATTGTGATTTGTTTATTTCTTCTGGATTTGTGCAGTATTTCATCTATAACAGGCTTCCTGTAATAAAGACCGGTCACTGCTGCTCTCTCTCCTTGTGCAGGTTGACTGGTCTTGTTTATATCTTGTGTGACTATTGTGGAACTCAGTTCAATTGAATGTGTGGTGCCCGAGATTCAGATTTAAAATGCCATCTTCACCCGCCCGTAAACGAAAAATCATTTAGTCAAATACAATTAAGTTTTTAATCATCTAGTTCAAAACACCACCAATCGCCAATTAAGAGCTTCAAAATAAAAAAAAGACAACAGCCCGTGTGAAGAATACAGTGACGAAGCAATTAAAATGACAAAATCGAACTCACAAATATTTATGCCAAAATGTTAACTCTGCAATTGAATATACCCGTGGTCATTTAAAGCCCCAAAAACTGCAAGGACTTGATTTTTACATTGTATGCAGGCATCAGGCAAAGCTTTAATTATTCGGTTTCCCATCGTTAGGCTTAGTACAGGTACAGTTTGAGCAATATCACCTTATACTGGCAACAAAAAAATTAAACCATCCGTATAAGGTGCCAAAACTTCATATGCTGAGAACCTTTTTGTAAATGTGCCTTTTTTTTAGAACCTGTGAATCTATTTATGTCTTAGGTAGGCCGTACATTATGCAACCATGGGTTGAAGGAAAGAAAATTGCTTGATTCTCCCATTAACATAGTCGGTGTCGATGGAGGAATCCCTCCTGCTGCCCCATTGTGTTCTGGCAGAAGGAGGTTTCCCAGCCGTCAGAATACAATGATCACTGATTGCTTCTATAGCTGTGGTCGAATAAAAAAAAGCATGAGGCTGGTTGTACTGAAGTAGATCGATAGATCAACTTCAGTACAACCAACCTGCCCTTACATGCGTCGAAATTCAGATGGTTCCTGCTAAACCTGATGATTTTCGATCCATCTATAGAGTATTGATAGCCTAATGGGCTTATTCCATAAGACAAAGAGCCTTGTGTAAAGTGCAGTAACTCAAGACAATCTTTTTTTGACCAACTTCAGTTAAAAAGAAATGGGTTAGTACACTTTTGCAAATTTCTGTGTTTTCTTAAAGTGGTATTAAATTCTCATATTTAAAAGTTGCTGACGGGTAAAGTTTTTATGACAGGACCCTACCAATCTTAAATGCTTCCGCACGCCTGTCAGCTATCGTGTACACTGAGCTGTACATACTCGGCTCGGAGTACATTTACAGCATTTGAGCTATGCCATGGTGATGTGACTCCCATGTGCATGTGTAGGCGTGACATCATCATGGACCAGACATTGAAGCGGCCGAAGACACGAAATCTGGAAGGAAGGTTGGGAGCACCCGGGACCAGCGAAGCAATGACAGCACCTCGCTTGAGGGCTTCATCTGACAGGTAAGTCTGACCTAATGTGCTAACATCAAACATAGTCGAAAAAGTGCAGTGTGGTCATAATGAAGTCCTATAGAAAGTCCAAGAACAGAGTCCCATAATAATTAAAAAGGACAAAATAGTGAAGAAGATTCCTTCTGAAAAGATGTTCCTCAATCACCTTGGGTGACAGTCCCCTCCCCCCCCCCACCACCACCAACAGTAAAACTGGCTTCTCACCTCAAGATGTTGACCCCAAATGCAGGGTTTGTGTAGCAAGAGGCCTTGGATTCCAGTATGAGAGATGTATCCCAGATTGAATAAGACGATAAAGCAGACTAAAGCCCTGTACACACGATCGGTTTGTCTGATGAAAAGAGACCGATGGATCGTTTTCATTGGACAAACCGATCGTGTGTGGGCCCCATCGGTTTGTTTTCCATCTGTGAAAATTTTCCTATGGATAAAAAAATGATAGAAAAAAACGGTCGCCTGTGTGGAAGTCCATCGGTCAAAAATCCACGCATGCTCAGAATCAAGTCGGAGCATGCTCAGAAGCATTGAACTTCATTTTTCTCAGCACGTCGTAGTGTTTTACGTCCCTGCGTTGGACACAGTCGGATTTTTGACCGATGGTGTGTAGGCAAGACTGATGAAAGTCAGCTTCATCGGATATCTGATGAAAAAATCCATCGGATTAGATTCCATCAGATATCCGATCGTGTGTACAGGGCTTAATAGTGCTCACTGCTAAAAACAATGTCTTTATTGCGAATATAAGTTAAAATGCTCACAGTATTTCCACTTGGTAATGCGCCTGTAACAAACATGTAGTGTCGCTCTCATGCGAGCCAGGATAGCAGCACGTGACGTCACATACAAACTCCAACTCCCGTACGCGGTACGTCCAAGGGGACTTCGGTGACGGTCAACATCTTGAGATAAGAGGTCAGTTTTACTGTCGTAAGTGGGGGGCCGTCACCCGAGGTGATTGGGAAACAGCTTTTCACTGCTCATAATGAATCTTCTTCACGATTTGGTCCTTTTTAATTATTATGGGACTCTGTTCTTTAACTTTCTGTAGGACTTTATTGTGATTTTGTTGCACTGTACTTTTTTACTTTGTTTATTGTTTTGGAGGTGATGTGAAATATTCCTCTAGTGTTCAGCTGGCAACATTATATATTAAACTTTTAGGTATCCGTCTGCGCTGATTGATTTGATGTGAGATAATGTGCTAACATGCAGTACATACTAGCACATTATGGCATAACCCACCTGGGGGTCCAGATAATAAAAAATAAAAAAAATTCCATTATGATATCGCTTTAATGCGGAAGTAAACCCATTCAATTAATAGTTTAAAAAACAGTTACATTTCCGGAAATGTAACACTCCCATTGGTTGTGCACTCAACCAAACAGTCAAACCTTCCAATGGCTGGTGTCATAACTGATCACGTGTGCAGCATCATGGCAGATGTAGTTTAAACAGAGGCCAAGATGGCAGCTTCCTTGGCTGAAAACGATAGGAGGGTTTACTTCCACTTTAAGTAAGTCTTTAAGACAATTTATATATAAGTGCATTATGGTTTTACTTTTAATGACCCTAAAAAATATTTTGTCACGGTTTAAAATGGACCTTCAGTAGGGGAGGAGAGAACTAAAAAAACATCTATTGATCTCATTATGATACGAAAAAAACTCAAAGCCTGTCCTCTGCAATGTGTGAAAGAACTAATTTATATTTTACACAGAAGGTTTTATGTCTTGAAGAATAGTCAATGAACTAACACAGAGCAATTCTCTTGGAATATTGGTCTTGCTGCTGCGCACCTTGGGAAGTTTTTTATTGTTAATCAATGGCAATCAATTGTGAGCCTTGATGTTAAATACGGATCAATACCACTGGGCCTGCAGATGAGATCTGATTTCAGTTGGTGAGCAAACCTGCAAAAGGGGGTTCGCAATCATCGGGTAACGTCAAGACTTGGAACATAAGTCAGGCAAATTAATAGGGGCCATAAAAGATTTTTTTTATGTCACCAAAGCAGGACAAACACAAATATATAGTCATATTTCATTACCTTGCAGTCCATTGTTTTCAGAGAATAATTTTGCAGGAGGAAGTGAAAAAAAGTAGTAGATCGAAACACACAACAGAACTCTTGACACCACACGGTGTTCAAGTAGAGTAACTGCAGCTTTCCCCAACTCCACTGAGTATAGTTATACCTATGGCCCATGAATCTCATTTTATGCGATTAAGAACCATAAAAATTCAATAGCTTTTCTTCTGCAATTCACATTTTACCTGGTGAAATATCATAAGAATTTCATTATCTTTGCAGCTGTTGCCTAAGATCAAGCAAAGGTTATTATCCTCTTCGAAAAACACTATAGAATATGTACGAAAATGTCAGGAGACTGGGCATTAAAAAGCCGAGTTAAAAATGGAAAAATAAAAAAATTTGAAAATTTAAAATAAATCAGACTTGACATTTCCTGGAAGGAAAAAAAAAACAGATTTGCAAAAAAATAATAAAAAATTCAAAATTCAAAAAAACAAGATTATTAAAATAAAATAGTCACGTGCATTTGTTTGTTAACCTCTACCTCTCCAGGAGGTAACTAGCAAAGTTTCTAATAGGCTGTCGCCTTCACAGAGTCTATCACAAAAGCCTGTTAAGAGCACTAAAGAAGAAAAAAGAAGAAAAGAAAAAAAATAAATAAAAGACACTCAGTAGTACGAAGGTGATTGATCAAAGAACCCTGTAAAATCCTGAGTATTCTGTATAGTGCTTTGGCTTCAACTGCTATGTTTCCATCTATGGTGATAAATTAGCATTAGATGGAACCTAATGAGTTTACTAAACATTTGGGATTTGTGCTAATAAACTAGCTGGCTGTGAACTAGCAGAAAGAATGAGCAATCCCTATGCACCCTCTTATCTCTGTAACATGACAGTTATACCACGGTTCCAATCTGTGATCAATTCATCATCCTAGCACCATTGTACATTCTTCACAAAAAAAGATAATTACAGCTTCCTTGGATCAGAACACTCATATTTCCTCGAAACTGCAGGTCCTGATAGCCAGTACTGTCACCGCTTTCTTAGTGCTGCACTCCACAACTCAATTTATGATCATTATTTTCGCCTAAACAAGCCCTTTTTCCCCCCAACTTGATAACGAAATCTGCTAGGATGAGGAAAGGGGGTGGAGAGGGGGGGGGATGAACAGTAAAGGCATTGTTTTCTCAGCGGAGTGCTTTCAGATCCACAGCACAGTGCTGACAAATATATTATTCAGGGCATTAACAGTAGTTTCCAGCTTGGAGCAGAAATTAGGACCACTGTCTCTCAAATAGGGGGTCACTCTTCTCAGAGTGAGAGACGGGAGAAGAAAAAAAATGAATACACGCTGCAAAACACATGGATGTGTAAAGCCGTCTTAAAGGGACATGAGAGTCGCCAACGTGCAACCAACGTTACAAAAAAACTTTTGGTGATAAAGTTTCAGAAGCTGAGGATCACCAAGATATAAGGGGGTACTGAAGTTTGAGAATATGTTTCTTCCAGATAGTTGGCTTCCTCTTCAGAATACCGATTGTTCAGGAGAGCCCCGTCCAGCCTAAAATGGCTGACAACATATATATGTTACGGGTATTTATATAGCGCGGACAATTTACCCAGAAATTTGCATAGTGTACATTCACATCGGTGCCTGTCCTCAAGGAGCTTACAATCTACGGTCCTTATCTAACATATTAGGGCCAATTTGGACAGGAGCCAATTAACCTACCAAAACTTCTTTGGATTGAATATTTATTTATTTCTTGCAGGCATTTATATAGTGCCGACTCTTTATGCAGTGCTTTATATACTGTATGTTCATGTCAGTTCCTGCCCTCGAGGAACTTACGATACAGTCCCTATCTAATATATTAGGGCCAATTTGGACAGGGGCCAATTAACCTGGGCCAATTAATCTACCAGCACGTCTTTGGATTGAATATTTATTTATTTATTTAATAATGATATTTATATAGTGCCAATCCTTATGCAGTGCTTTATATACTGTATAATCATGTCAGTTCCGGCCCTCAAGGAACTTATAATCTACAGTCCCTATCTAACATATTAGGGCCAATTTGGACAGGGGCCAATTTACCTACTGGAACATCTTTGGATTGAATATTTATTCATTTAATACCGATATAAATATAGTGCCAACTCTTTACGCAGTGCTTTAGATACTATACATTCACGTCAGTTCATGCCCTCAAGGAGCTTACGATCTACAATCCCTATCTAACATATTAGGGCCAATTTGGACAGGGACCAATTAACCTACTGACTTGCCTTTGGATTGAATATTTTTTTTATTTATTACAGACATTTACATGTTATCGACTTTTTATGCTGTGCTTTACATACTGTACAATCACGTCACTTCCTGCCCTCAAGGAGCTTACAATCAACAGTCCCTATCTAACATATTAGGGCCGATTTGCACAGGGGCCAATTAACCTACTGGAATGTTTTTGGAATGATTATTTATTTATTAAAAGCATTTATATAGTGATTACTCTTTGTGCAGAGCTTTACATATTGTTATTCACGTCAGTGCCCGCCCCCAAGGAGCTTACAATTTATGATCCCTCTCTAACTTACATACATACATATACTAGGGAAAATTTGGACAGGAGCCAAATAACCTACTGCCATGTCTTTGGATCGAATATTTACTTCTTATACATTTATTACAGGCACTTATATAGAACCAACTATTTATGCAGGGCTTTACTTACTGTACATTTACATCAGTCCCCACCCTCAAGGAGCTTCTCCCTATCTTACATTCATACATACCCATACTAGGGCCAATTTAGACAGGAGCCAATTAACCTACCAGCATGTCTTCGGAGTGCGTACCTAGGGGAAACCCACAAAAGCACAGGAAGTAGATGCAAACTCCATGCAGATAGTGTCCTGGTCAGGAGCCAAGGACCCCAGGGCCACAAGGCAGAATTGTCTGAACAGCAAACTTAAATATAGGTAGCTAACCTGTCATTAGATGTTGTTACTTTCTTCTATATTTCATATTTTTAACGTTGATTTGGGGGGGTCTGTACCCCAGCCAGTGTCGCTGTATCATTTTTTTCTCCTTTGTTCCAACTTTTTTTTTAACCATAGTGGTCAACTCAGTTTCAACTGCAGCACATGCCATAAATTACCGCAGCACCAAGCCCCTAAAACAATGTAAATTAGTTACTGCTTACAGTCTAATAAATGGGAACAAATGTGTTTTGGACTGTAGAAGGGTTCTGGATGCAATAATTGCTGGGAGTAATTATAGCGAGGGCTGAGGAAACATGAACATTGATTCACTTGTAAAGACAAATAGCCTAAAGAAATTACATTAACCAAAGAATGCATTCAGCTCAGCACATGCTTCTTCCAAATTTCCCCTCCCTTTAAGAGCGCAACCCGATGAGTATGAGGCATGCCGAGGAAATTGGAAACGAAAAAAAGCGAGCGATGGACTGGGTTGCTGGATGGATGGAGCAAAAAAAAATAAAGGACAAAAGATATACAAAATTGATCATAAAAAGAAAAAAAATAGTAAAAGGAAAAAAAAAAGAAAAGTGTTTATCGAAATGATCACGCTGTGGGCGAAGGAACAGATTATTAACTTGCATAAGTCATTTATAGTATGAAATTAATGATCTTAGGGAAAGTTGCTGTTATATTTAGAATTGAAGTGTCAAATGTAATAAATGAATCTTATTCTTGCTTTTTTTTTTTTTAAGTGTTTTTTTTTGCTGTTTTTACCAAATCCAATGTACCTCCCTTGGGCCTGACTTCAGCCAAGGCCCAGTGCACATATCTCACAAGTTACAGATGACTTCACTGCTTTGTCCATATCAGTGCCCGATGACCTCCAATTGTTGGGACTAGCACCATGTCCAATTCAATCCCCCCACTTGTTTCCTAACCCAATCTCATTGTGTCAAAGGACAAATTGCTACAGTACACTCAGGAAAATAGAAATAGATGGTGGGAGCTCAGTTTGGCGACGTTTACAGGAGCGAGGATATGGAGAAATAAATGACACCGTGACATTGTGGATCCAAAATGAGAGAAGGGGGGCAATGACAGAGTCCAAGCATCTACAAAATCTGCCTAATGTGAAAGAAACAATATAGATGTGAAGTCGTACTTAAAGCTGAACTATGGCCCTCCCTTCAGGCTTGCACAGTTGTACAGGCTTCTCTCCTGTACTAAAAGTGCTTAGAGGCTCACAGTGTGCATTAGAAATTGCAGCAAGTCAGATAGAGCCATGGCTGGAGGATGTCCAGTATCATCCAGCCTGACTGTCCCTGTCAGGGCCATCTTTAATATTGATTGGACCCTGGGAAAACATTTTCTCCTGAATCCACTTATCAACTATTTGCGGGTAGTGCAGGCTCAAGGGGCAGCTGCTTTGGGCCCATCCACAATGACTGGGCTCGGGGTAGCTGCCCCTAATCATAACAAGAGACAGGGAGTTGTCTAGGGCAGCTTAGTCACAGTGAGTATGAGCTCAGAACAGAAACCTTGGCACTAAAGCCCACCCTCTTTGATGCCACGCGTTACCTGCACAGCAAGAGCATATTGAAAGTCACACAGTTAAAAATGCTGACTTATTAAATTGAAGTGCTTGTAAAGTCACAAGGTTTTTCATGCATTCCATTGGCTTCCGTTTCTGTCAATCACAGCCAGTGAGCCACTCAGGAGACAGCGGGGCAGGACCGAGCCATGGCTCCATGTGTGAATGGACACACAGAGACGTGGATCGAAAGAGTGCCTGCTTGGGTGCCCCCACAGCAAACTGCTTGCTGTTGGGGGGCACCCAGCAGGAGGGAGGAGCCAGGAGCAGCGATGAGGGACCCCGAGAAGGGGAGGATCGGGGCTGCTCTGTCCAAAAGCAACTGCACAAACAGATAAGTATAATATGTTTCTTTGCTCTTAATTGGATAGATTGATAGCAGCACAGCCATTGGCTCCCGCTGCTGTCAATCAAATCCAATGACGCGGGCACCAGCGGGCAGGGCCGAGTCTTGCCCCCGGAAACTATGGACGCCAAATGCAGAACTTGGGAGCACGCCCGAAAGGTAACACCCCTTGGAAAAGCGCTTCCCATAAGGGGTTGTCTGAAGCGGGGAGGAGCCAAGAGAGCCGCCAGGGGACCCCAGAAAACAGCGTTCGGGGCCACACTGTGCAAAACAAGCTGTACAGTGGACAGTATAACATGTTTGTTATTTAAAAAAAAAAAAAAAAACTATAGTAACGTATTTTAGTAATATTACTATTATAGCAAATAAATTAGATGGAGAGACAAAGAATCCTACATTTTATTTTTATTTTTTATAGATACGGGTCGCCATCTAAATAAATATACCAGCACTGGCAGTTGCAACATCATCGGCGTTCCAAAAAAAAACGTATTTTTTTTTTATTTTATTGTACATTTGTAATAAAATAGTTAACAAATGCAACCAAGTGCAAGGTATAACGTAATAAGTAACAACGAAGCCCATGAAACGACTTTATTGTATTGTTATTGTTTTTGGATTATTAGGCAGCTCTATTAAGTACTGTACATGAACAGTTGAGAGCTAATGCGTTCGGGTCAGTTCCAACTCATTGTGTAATTAGTGGTGGGAGATAACAGGAGAAGTCGTGCTTCTATCGCCGTGGCCTCAGCTTTCTCGTGTGGTTAATGACAGAAGGCTGACAATTCAAATCTAATTTGGACTGGCGAAAAAAAAAAAGAAAAGAAAAAAAAAATCATCCCCGACAATGGACACAAAGCCCTGACCAACTCCGTTTTACTGACTGCTGTTCAACATAAAAAAAACACGAGCGCCCTTGTATTGTACATCAATAACCCTTTCCAACTGCTAAGGGGTTTTTTTTTTTTCTTTTCTGGCACCTTCTGTGCTTTTGCGGCCTCATCAACACTTATGAAAGGGTTAACGTGCAGCAGTTTTAGGAACAAGAAGTGTCCTTTATGTTAGTCACAATCAAGTCAATCCTTTCACTGCACATATGTCACTGTTACATGACACTACTGGCCGCTCTAACTGGTTATTTTCTTTACCCCCAACAACCTCTGCCTGCTGGGTTTTCTTTTTCTAAACACTTACAGTCACGTTTTTTCTGAAGGTGTCATTATTTATTATATAGAAAAGTTCATTTGAAGAAAAAAAAAAAAAGGACCTACCAAGCTGGTGCGAGAATTTTATTTTCCCATCATCAGCAAGTAAAAAGAGTTAGTAAATGAAAAGATTAGGATTCATAGGCTTGGTTCACATCTAGGCATGCTGCGTGTAAGGGCAGCCCTTTCGTTTCAATAGGCCTTCTCGAGTCCCCGACACTTTTTTCAAACCGCTGTTTGGCGCGCGGACAAGAAATGCGCACTTTTTTTGCACACGTTTTCTGCACCTTTTTATGGATTTTCCCCTTTTGGAGCCAAATTGCGATAACACCTACAGCAGGGATATGTTGCAGAACTACAAGTCCCATGAGGAATAGCAAGACTCTGACAGCCACAAGCATGACACCTAGAGGCAGAGGCATGATAGGACTTGTAGTTTTGCAACAGGTGGAGGTCCGCTAATTGTATATCCATGACCTGCAGTAATACCTTGGATTACGAGCATAATTCGTTCGAGAAGCATGCTTGTAATTCAAAGCACTCGTGTATCAAAGCGAGTTTCCCAAATGGGAAATAATGGGAACTCCGATAATCCGCTCCACAACCACTGTTGGTGTATGCAGTACTGTATGTGGCCAGAGGTTCAGGGGTGCCGGTGTATGCAGTACTGCATTTGGCCAGAGGTGCAGGGGCACTGGAGACACTCAAAGAAACTTGGAGACCCTTGTTCCGGAGAGTCTCCCAGAGTCTACGAGTATCTCCGAGCTTTACCGGCTCCCCTGCACCTCTGGCCAAATGCAGTACTACACACCCCATCGGTTTGAATCCAGCTCATCTTGCAAGACTAGCAAAGCGAGTCAGGATTTTTTTTTAAATATAGCGCGTATTGCGAAACACTTGTACACTGCGTTACTCACAATCCAGGGGGTTTCACTGTATTTTAGATTTGTTAAATTTTTCTAGTTACATAGCAGGACTAAGGCCTCTTTCACACTGGCGGAGTCCCCCCAGTGGATCCGCATGCTCAGCAAGGGATCTATCCGCTGATCCCCCACTGAGTAGGCAGATTACAGGTCCGTGTCTGCTCCGCTAATGCAGAGCAGACACAGACACAGCCCATTGTCCTCTACGGGGCTTTCAGATGGAAACTGTTTCCATACGACTGTCATCCGATCTGATCCACCAGACAGACAGGATGTGATCAGGTGTTGGCACCCGGGTGTCAAGGAACACATGTCCCTTGACATCCGCCGCTCCTCAGAAAGCAATGGATGGTCTGATAGGATATATTTAATACAGTTCAAAAAAGTGTGGAAACTTTTTGAAGAACCCCGGTAGTCACCCTTCATTATCTATTCCACCATTGTAGGAATGCTAAGCACTGTTAAAATAAAAAATAAACGTATGTCTTGATGCATTGGAGTCAAAGGATTCAATTCCCACCATCTCCGCTGCATAGAAGTTTCTATATTTGCCCAATGTTTTATATGGGATTCTCCTAGGACCTCAAAACACGGTTTACCACTGCCCACTCAAACCAGGAAAAAAAAAAGTAGCATGGACATTAGAATGCCAGCTTTTACGGTGGCGAGGGCTGATGTGTATGGTCGATTGGGTCTTTGATGCGCTACGGTTTAAGTTGGCGTTATATAAAACAATACAAATAAATACAGTTGTTCGGCAACTGTGCCAAATAAGAAGCCTTGGTGAGAGCAGGGTGGTCAAGTGGCCGTGGATGGCAACGGGTGATAGGAGCTGTTTTTTTCTCACCAGATGTGCAAGAGTGTTTGGTCTTTCACTAGAGACAAGCTGGAGCCGTCTCTTTCCGTTAGCAAGGGCCTTGCTACATGTCTTACAACGACACAAATATATGTCTTTTCCTTTCCACACATGTTAAACTCATTTCCTTAGTGAATTATGGAGAAAACACAATACTGTCTCTGCTGCAGATTCCAAACCGCACTGTACAATCTATTCACCCATAACCCAACATTAGGGGATGATTTTATTCCTATAGTGAAAAAACAGTTTTCTGATAGCTGTGTAACTTTAAAACCATTAAACCCCCCCCCCCCCCTATCCCTACCCCTGTCTTGGAATTCACACAGTAATTCAGGTTACAGCTATGCAAACTAGAACAGTTGGCTCTGTTTTGCTTCAATTACAAACTTTAGGCTACGCTAACCATAACAATAATATAACCACCGATCAACGTTCATCCAAAAAAACAAATAACGGCAAAGTTAACATATTCTCTTCTTCCTGATCCGCAAAACCGTTGCGATTAATCCAGGGCGGCAAACGATATCTACGCTGATACCTATTCTTTACGTGAAAAGCCCCCCCGAACTAATGCCATGTCAGTTTTCGACGTCCGTATAGTTTTGACCGCAAACATTTTTGAAAGATTCCCCATTAAGATAAACTAACAAGAGGAGCTTGTGTTCTGGCAGCCTGCTGGAGTTGAATGGTTTTCATTTTCTTGGAGTGCAAGTTTCGCAAGCTCTGCCAAGTACAGGTTAAGCTCCCAAAAAAACTTTTCACTTCCTGTAGCCTTCCTTGTCAATCACTTCCTGGCATTTGCAGCATCGGTTTCTATCACCGAAGATTTAATCTAGCACTCCGTCAGGTCTTTCTACCCTGCCACAACAATCACCGAGATATAAGTATATCATTAGCCCCCCTGGAAGGAGCCAGAGAGAAAACAGCATGGGCAATCTAATTTTCAACACATGTATGGGACTGCTGATTCTCAGCGTTTTTCATCTGCCTGGTAAATGAGAAGAGCTCAGCCAGGAGGGATAAACACATGTATACACAGAAGTTTGATCGCATAATTTCCCGAACTGGTGCACCCGTCTAAATAGTGCATTAAGTATTTGTTCCCGATATGTATACAGCTTTGACATATTACACAGCACACTTTAAGGAAAACAAATTCCATTCGCATCGATCTCTGATCCTTGAAGGAGCTCACAAGGTAATGTCCTTACCATTCTTGTACACACTCTGTGGACAATTTGGGAGGAAGCCAATTAACCTACCAGAGTGTTTTTTGGATTGCAGGAACAAACCAAAAAGCCTAAATGAAATTCACACAAGCACAGAGCGAACATACAGACCCCATGCAGACACAGGGGTTAATTTACTAAAACTGGAAAGTGCAAAATCGGGTGCAGATCTGCATGGTAGCCAATCAGCTTCTAACTTCAGCTTGTTCAATTAAGCTTTGACAAAAAAAAATGAAAGCTGCCTGAATTCCATGCACAGCTGCTCTCGACTTTCCACTTTTCAAATGTAGTACAGTACCTGCCGCCGATATTGTATTTCAAGCGCAATGGGATCACGCTGGAAATCGGAAAATCGGCACTGCGAGGCTGTGATTCTCGCGCTCGCCGCCCCCCACGAGATGCAGCGCATCCATAGGAATCTATTGGGGGCGGCGAGCGGGAGAAGCAACAGAGCTCAGCGCTAGCTCCCACGACGGGGGTCGCGGAGGGCGAATATTGCCGATGCCAAGCATCGGGAATACACAATGTCGCGGTCAGGTACTGTAAATCAACCCCACTGTGCCTTGTGGGATTCAAACCCAAAACCCTACAAGGCCAAAGTGCCAACCATTTAGCCACATAAATAAATATAATATAATAAACATGATACTTTACAATATTCTACGAATATAAGTATTTTTATCTTATTCTAAAATCATAATGAACTTCTATCGGAACTAAAGGGATGGCTTGTGCTACCATACATAGTTGGTTTAGTGTCAAGCCCTGACATCTTGCATTATTTTGGAGTCCTGGGTTAAAGTTCCATCAAGAACTCTATCTGCATTTAGCTTGTTCTGTGTCTGTTTGGGCTTCCTCCAGGTGCTTCAGTTTGCTTCTACTAATGTAAGAACATACTAGCATGAGAACTGCCTTCTACCCTGGGATGTGTCTACATGTATAACTTTGGCAGGGCCGTTAGACTGTAAGTTCCTTGAGGAACAGCAATGAAGCAAAGACACTTCACCGTAAGTTGGTCCTATACAATAATGAAAACTATAAACCTTCAGTGAACATAGAGGTTGGGTACAGTATTCAATCTTGTATGTACATACATCTACATTTTCACAGGCAGTCAATTGTGACGAGGACAGAGAAGGTTTTAAAGACCCAAATGCCTCATACACACGCTCGGGATTTCCGATGGGAAAAAGTCTGTCGGGAATCCCCGACGGGAAAAAAGAGAGCCAGTTTTCTTTTTTTTGCCGGCGGTTTTTGGCAATTTTCCTATCGGAAAAACTGTGAGGGAGCATACACACGGCCGGGATCCTCGGCCAAAAGCTCTCTGCAGCTTTCCTGTCGGAAATCCCGGCCGTGTGTACGAGGCATAGGTGTCCCTATAGACCAGCTTTTCTCAACCTTTTCAACACATAGGAACCCTTGGAATAACTTTGTGGTCTCAGGGAACCCCTAATAAATATTACTTCACTCACAACTCATGATACATTAGTGTGATGGTCAGAGGGAAGACTGTTCCTTACACTTGTGGTCATCGAGAAAATGTACTTCCTTACAGATTAAAAGATCAATGTTGTCAGTGGGAACCTATTTGAGAGGCAGAAACTGTTCATTGGTCAAGGAACCCCAAGCAACTTCTTGAGGAACACAAGGGTTCCATGGAACTGTGTCTGAAATAACCCACTATAGACATTTCCCTTCCTATGGTCCAGAAACCATTAATAAAGATTGACGTATGTAACATATGATAAACTCCTTTTACAACCTCTGTATGGAAATACATAAAAGCATGAAAGAAGCTTAAGTCTATTCTTAGCAATGAGTAGAATAACTGCGGGCCTTGGACTTGGGCTTATGAGGGTGCCACATTTTCCTAAAGCCACAACTTTTTTGGGGCAGCTAGACACCAGTGGCAGGCTTCTGGATGCTAATTTAATCAATGCTCCCAAGCATGACCAAAATGACCACTTTTTGAAAGCCAAAACCTGAGATGCCTACAAATACAACAATTCAACAACTCAAGGTTATCCTGGCCTGTTTGAGGTTTGAAGGCAGATGGAATCTTGACAACAATTAGTTGATACGTATTTACATCCTGGCAACTGTATCAGCCATTTGCATCCTTAGGATTCATTTATGCTATACCACAAACCACCCAACACGCAAGTGTTAAGGCTTTGGATACCAGAACACTACTATAATTCCTCAAGCTGTGACACGGGTTAATTCCCCCAAACTAAAGCTAACTGCCATCATCTTAAATGTGAGTTGACATCATTTTAGTGGTTATAACCCATAACAGGGACCAGTGACTCCGTCTTTTTTGGTGATGACACTTGTCATATAACATTGTGACATTCAGAAAGCAAGGCATGCAACAACTCACCAGCTATATTTAACCGGTCCTTCACATGTCTACCAAGCAAAACCAATTTTATGACATCTTCTCTTTTTTTTTTTGATGTTCAAAGGCAACAGCCAGAAATGATCAATTGAAATAACTAAACCAAACTAAATATATATATATCACTTATTATTTGCACAGATGCAAAAGCGAGTGTGTCTTGTTCCCTTCCTTGGCAGGAATTTAGGTATTTTAACCGACATGTGTAGTTTTCAGCTCCACAGGGCAGTCTATTTCACAGTTCTTAGAACTTTATAAGTGACACACCATACTGTCAATACTCAGGAATGAAAATGTGAAAAGTAAGAAAATACTTTTAACCCAACACTGGAAATAATAACACAAAGGTAAAGTAGATCTAACTTCTAACTGGATATTTTATTTGCCAAAGCACTTTGTATCAGACAGCTTTTTTTCATTAAAAAAAACAGCTTTCCCGTTTTTTTTTTTTTACCATTTTTGAATCTCGGTGCTGTGGAAATCCCAGTTCTGAGAGTTTTCTCCAGAACAGGTATTCCCATATAAAGATATCTCCACTGTTGACTGTTAGGCTAGCTCCAGATTCTCTGAAAATCAAAGAATTCATCTCTTTTCACAGTGCATCCATTGTCAGGTGTTCAGGCAATCCTGACACCACCTAAATGCCTTCTGAATGGCAAATTTCAATGGTACTAATGCGATGCAACCATGTGTGTGTCTTGTGGTTGCAACATGGCCCTATAGACTTGAATGGGTGAGACTGACAGGTGGTGCCACCTATCTATGCAACAAGCCAGGATAAACTTGCCACGGCCACAGCATGTGAACAGCCCCCTCTGTCTCTAGGGTAGGGATTAGGTGGACAGTCAAGGGCAGTAAAACCGCTTGTTTTTACTGCCCCTGGTGCCCCTGTGAAAGTTGCCTTTGGAATTCCCATCACTAATAACCAAGATCAATCACCCAAATGGCAATACAGCACTAAAAACCTGACAGAGGTTCTCGCCTGTCCTCTATCCAAAAAAAAATAAAAAAATTGGCTTGATTTCTATTTTAATTAGCACACATCTGCTCCAACCTGGACAGGTGGAGAGCAGGATCTGTGAAAATTCCCCAAGGACCCAGACTGAAGAAAAGTACTTTATAGTGTAGATTATGAAAACTATCCCTGACAGTTCATATATTCAAGATTACTTTACTGAAACAAAGGTGGATTAATCACTGTCAGAACTGAGGAGCAAGACCTGCCTTTGCCTTCCAAAAAGGACAATAGACATGAACTGTTGGTGAGGCCTTAGGATGGGTTTGACATGGTTCAGCTCAGAATGCATATAGCTTTTGGAAAGTGTTTTGTAGATCGAATCTAGATGTATGAGGTCTTAGAGAAGGTCTACAATCATTAGAAAGTGCTTACAATCCTTTCCACTAAGATCACTATAAACAACACTGTAAACGTGAATCTCGCCGACTCCTCGCACGCTAATGATCTGCTATGTTGCATTGCACTCTGACATCAGATATTACCACGCTAATGAACCCTGTGGATATGTTCATAATTAAAAGGCAATGTTCCAGTTCTCTTAAGTTTTTCACACAACAAGTTCCAAGATCTTCGCCTAGTCAGTAAACCTCACAGACATAAAACTCAAGACTGTAATGCCGCGTACACACGGTCGGAATTTCCAACAACAAATGTTCGATGGGAGCTATTGGTCGGACATTCCGACCGTGTGTAGGCTCCATCGGACATTTGCTGTTGGAATTTCCGACAACAAAAATTTGAGAGCTGGTTCTCAAATTTTCCAACAACAAAATCCGTTCTCGTAAATTCCGATCGTGTGTGGAAAATTCCCACGCACACAATTCCATGCATGCTCTGAATCAAGTACGAGACGTAAGCGCTCGGTCTGATAAAACTAGCGTTCGTAATGGAGATAGCACATTTGTCACGCTGTAATGGACTGAAAAACACAAATCGTCTCTCTCCAAACTTCGACTAACACAACTGGTATTGAACGTCCCTTTAATAGTACCGCCGTACGTCTTGTACATCACCACGTTCTTGGCGTTTGGAATTTCCAACAACATTTGTGCGACCGTGTGTATGCAAGACAAGTTTGAGCCAACATCCGACGGAAAAAACTCCACGGTTTTGTTGTCGGAATTTCCGATCGTCTGTACGCTGCATAAGACTTAGCCAGACCAAAAGAAAATATATATGGGATTTTCGAGGTGTAAGTATGTTAATACTCCAAATAACCAAACATATATATATCTATATATATATATAATAATTAGCCTCAACACACTAATTTAAACTTCTAATAATGAAAACAACATCAGTTTGTTGGAAAAAATTGCATATTTACAATCTGATTTACTTTTTCTTGCTACGCTGCCAAAGCCTTGAAGTTAGCAGATTTTTCCATCACCTCATGCAATTCATCAAAGGCCTCCTTAGAAACTACAGGGCCAAGGCATTATCTATCATTTTCACCTGATAAGGCCACAACAGAAGCACCGAGTGGTTAGCATCAGGGCAAGCCTGGGACTATAGTTTTTGACAGGCTGGCCAAAAAAATTCCCACCCACTTCCGCACAAACACATACTGCTTTCATATGCCTCTTGCAAAGCTCTGCAAGATGCCAGGGGTTTTCTGCATCTTTCAAGGGCTGTCTATCGAAATTATTTGCAGGGAGTGGAGAAAATGTATGAAAAAAATTGCTTGTGTCGTTGACCTTGTTTTTTTTTTTTTTTGCTTTTTTTTCACCATTTGCCGATCATAATCTGAAGACGTAAGCGTTTCAATTCAGAATCACGCCTCGTCACCCCTCTTGATCTCAAACTAATAACACAGTGGAGAGTGTTTCCCATCATGTCTGCTATTACGCGAGAGCTTACAAGTGGATACTTGTGCAGTGTTTTAAAATTAGCGGGGTCTGCTGTGGCACTGCTTGGAATTTTGATGTGGAATCATAAATGTGTGGGTGGTAAGTTTTGCCAAAGGATCACAGGTCACAAAAAAAAAAACACATTATCCACAAACAGCTATTGTCATGAAATAGCAGAACATGGTCTTCCTTGTTTTCATGTGACCCTATGCATGTAAAGCCAGAATTGGAGGACATGTCAAATACATGGGTACAGCTTGTGTTATCTAATACATCTACTGTGCACAGGTTATTTCTCACTTTCAAAGACCCACTCGAAGAACAATTTCAAGCTACATTCTAATGGAAGTGCACAAAGAACTTGATTATATGCAAACAACCTGGAAACCTCAACTGTAGCACTCCAGAAGTAAAGCATGCTGGGAAACTACAACTGATACATGGAAACCTAAACATGATAATGGTGACATTTTCTATCCTCTGTTATAACCCAACCACAGAAAATGACATAGAATGGAGAGGGGCCACATGCTTTATTTTGATAATTTTGTGTCAAGCAGCAAGTGCTAACAACATACCCATTAATCAAAATTTCCCATATCCTTGGAATCAATGCCAAATTTGTTGGAGAGGGAACAACAACAAAAAATGCTGCTGTTTACTCAGAAAATAATTTATTACGGAAATCTTTGAAGCATACAGGGAAGCCTGTGCAAAGATTCCTCTATATAGAAAAAAAAAAAGGGTTTCGTTTTCTAAAACACAGGACACAAAATCTAATATACAGGTTTGATCGTTTTAAGGGCATTGCTATACCACTTTCTCATTAAAAAATTTAAAAATGTAAAACTTAAAACAAAACAATAATTTTCTCCTGCAGGTTATCCAAATTTGAATAGAGAGCCTTGGATCTCTGAGTGATGTGTAATTAAAATTATTTTAAAAAATCCTCCTTGACAGGCTAAGGCTTAGCCAAAATGTAAATGACATTAAAGAAGACAATGAATTTAATTTTATTTAATGTCCCTTTTTGCAGATCCTCATTTACATAGCATTTTTAACAAAAGCATTGACCTTATAAATGCTGGCATTTGTACAGCTTCCGCAGTGTTGAATTTAATCATGCTTTCACAAACCCATCAGGGAGAACACAGCAAGTTCTCTGGATGGGTATGGTGTAGGAATTAAAAAAAAAAAAAAGAAAAAGAAAAAAAAATGATAAAAAACATAGGATTGGTCAAATGTTTACCCTACTTGCTTGAGAAAACAACCTTACACGAATAGTGTAAAAGGTCTAGGGAATAGCCCATCGCTGTTTGTGAGGCTCAGTGATAATCGTACATAATCATTTGGAAATATAGCTAATAAAAAATATAATGAGTGCTCAGCAAAATCGGCATTAGGCCCAAATTACATGATATTAATACTAGAACAGGTGCAGAAAGGCGCTTTAAATGAGGTAAATGAATAAAAGGTCCCAGAGCACAACTGTGTGCACTGACAAAAAGTCAATCACATGAATAATTCAGTGACTGGGGCTGCCAGCAAAGGTCAGCTTTCTATGACCTTTGAGACAGGAAGTGAAAGGAAACACTGTTGGCTACAAAAACTCCAATCACTCTTTGGCTACTGTTCTACAATTACGAAAATATTGTAACCCAGCAAAGAGACAGGAGGGAAAAAATAATAATCAATAGCGTTAAGAATTTCTACAATTCTACGAGGTGTAAAGAAAAGAAAAATAATATTTTTTCAAATTTTTTTTTTTATTATTAAATCTACATTCCTTAATATAAAAATTGCCAACTATGCATTTTAGGCCACATAGTCTTACAACCCTACCAGGTTGAAATTTAACAGCAGCTGTTAAATATGACAAAAGTTTTTTTTTTTCCTTCCCTCTCTCTCTCTCTCTCTCTCTCTCTCTTTCTCCCCCCAAATCTCAAGCTTTTCCAACTGTGTATGAAAGAAAATGGTTTAAACAGATGTCTGGCTTACATACAGGAAAGTAGGACACACTTGGAATGATAAGTCTCCTAAACTCTATAGAATAATGCCAAATTTATTTGGAGAAGGGGGGCATTTACTACCCAGAGAGATGCCAACCAGCAGTAGGACTGTGATGGCACCATCTGGAAAAGTGTTGCAAAGCATGCTATTAGGAAACACAGTAAACACAGTGGCCAGTGTCGAGCTGCCATTGCTTCTTCCAGTTTGCTGTTTCATGTTTTCATAGTAATGTAATCCCTGCCTCCCACTTTCTTCCTCCACAATCAGTCTTTTCAGTTCCCAACAGTCAGAAACTAGGTCCTTGTGTACAAAGAAGTCAAACAAGGGAAGAGAGAAAGTAGCTGGAAAAAAAGGGAAAGGAGCTTACCAGGAATTTCTATAGGTTGCTGTAAAACATGCTAGGCAATGGCTAGAGAAGAATTATTTCATCTCGTAGTGTGGTTTTGGTTTAGGAGTCACAGCAGAATCCGGTAATCATTCACAGCCATAGGAATGCATCGGTGAAACTGGAGAGATTTATCTGTTCATAGCTGTGATAGGTAGACAATGGGTGTTCCAAAATGAGGAACATCTGCTTTTGTGTTTTCCAAGAAAACATTATTCCGCTACGAATATGATACTCTCATCCCTTTTAGAAATACCACAAAGAAAATATGACCCTCTCTTTTATTCCTAACAAATTTTTTTTTTTACAACTTGGTATATAAAACTTCCCACAGATTTTTCTTCCTTTTGGTCAAATCATTTCCTGTTCTACGCTTTGCCTAAGTGCCTACGGATGGGGATGGGGGGGGACGAAAGGCGTATTTTGAAAAACGCAACGTGACAACTTCATTCATTTGTTGGCATGGCCCAACTAGCCGATCTGTCACAAATGGGCAGTCAACGCTGGTTGATGGTGGACAACCTCAAACGTTTTTTTAAGGAAAAAAAATATCAGTGGTGTAGACGACAAAGCTTGCATGGTATTTCATTTAACGTGCATTACTGTTGAGGTTGTTCGAATGACTGGAACAAGCAAGTGAAGTGTTTTCTACACTATTTATAGGGTTTAAGAATATTATTTACAAAGTGAAGTGTTTAGTTGAAAAATATCCAAAAGCTGGAAATATCTAATGAGATAATTGTCCACATTTCACGCTGAAAATGCCATCCAGACATGGGATACAACTACTTATGGAAATTATAAATTGACCAAAATAAGTGTAAATGCTCCAACTAGCAAGTTGCACATTTCACATTGAAAAAGCCAGCCAGACATGGGATGCAACTACTTATGGAAATTGTAAATTGACCAAAATAGGTGAAAATGCTCCAACTAGCAAGTTGGTTAAGAAATTGCCTATTTCGGAAGGCGTGTAGGCCAATAGGCTAGGAAAAAGCATTACATTTCATTATTAAGATATTAAAAGGCGCCAATATCCGCTTTTATAACTGCATTTCTCTTTTCAATGTATTTTTCTTTTACATTTAAAGTCAATTTAACTTGAATTCAGGCCTAGGATATCTTGGATGCTTTTGGGTGGTCTACGACTTCCATGCTAACCACACAGAGCAAATTTAGAGAAATAATATTTTGTCACATTTAAGTGACAGGCACTTTTAGCAAGCTAAAGATAATTCAGTTTCCATTGAAATACACACTTCACATTCACATCGAATGTGAAGCAAATGACTGAGATACCTATAAAATTGTCATATCTTTAAATTTAGAAGCAAAGCAGATTTTTCATCAATAATTAAGATCTCCAAAGCATTTAGGAGAGGCGCAAATGGAGCTTCAATCTCCCTTATTCAAATAAACATGGTGAAGCCATTAACTAAATGTTTCTTTGATTTTTTTTTTTTTTTCTAATGCTTCCAGAATATCAAATTATAAGGCACTTGTCTAAAGGTACCAAATACATTTTCAATCTGCACTTGATATACCTCAATACAATGATAATCAGTAGTGTAATTTCATCTATATA
>NC_053496.1:22190086-22205086 GCF_905171775.1 Rana temporaria | reverse complement strand
CACATATTAAATGCACCCCCTGTCATTTACTACTCCATGGGACATATAAGGAATATAAATATGAACTACACCCCCTGTCGTTATTGGGATCAGACATACTAATTACATTTACTTCTCTATAGTACATATAGGGAACATACATATAATAATTGCACCCCCCCCCCCTCTTTATAATAAGGATCATATATGCAAACTACACCCTCTGCCATTTACTTCTTCATGAGGCTGATAGGGAACATACAGATACCAACTACACCCCCTGTCCTTATAGGGAACATATACTGTATATTAACAGCACCACCTGTCATTATAGGGGTCACATATTTAATAACTGTACCCCCTTTCCTTATGGGGAACATATACTGTATATTAACAGCACCCCCTGTCATTATAGGGATCACATATTTAATAACTTTCCCCCCTTTCCTTATGGGGAACATATACCGTATATTAACAGCACCACCTGTCATTATAGGGATCACATATTTAATAACTGTACCCCATTTCCTTATAGGGAACATATACTGTATATTAACAGCACCACCTGTCATTATAGGGATCACATATTTAATAGCTGTACCCCCTTTCCTTATAAGTAACATATAATGTATATTAACAGCACCTCCTGTCATTATTGGGATCACATATACAAGCTATATCCCCTGTCATAACGAACATAAGGCACCTCTGTCATTATAAGGATCACATACGTTGTCTATCTCACTTGTCATTATAGGGAACATAATGCACCCCCTAACATTATAGGGATCGCATACACTTGCTATGCCCCTTTTTAGGAACACAATGCATCCCCCTGTTAGAGAAATCACATTATAAGGATCACATAAAATACTAACTGCACCTCTGTCATTATAGGGATCACATACACTATTCCCCCTGTCATTATTGGGAACACAATGAGCTTGTCATTATAGGGATGACATAAAATGCTAACTGCACCCCCTGTCATTATAGGGATCACATATACTGTACAAGCTACACTCCCTGTAATTATACGGATTACATTAATAATCACACCCCCTGTCATTATAGGGATCACCATCAATAATAACTACACCCCCTGTCATTTTAGGGATCACCATCAATAATAACTACACCCCCTGTCATTATAGGGATCACCATCAATAATAACTGCACCCCCTGTCAATATAGGGGTCACCATGAATAATAACTACACCCCCTGTCATTATAGGGATCACCATGAATAATAACTACACCCCCTGTCATTATAGGGATCACCATCAATAATAACTACACCCCCTGTCATTATAGGGATCACATACACTATGCCCCATGTCATTATTGGGAACATAATGCACCCCCTGTCCTTATGGGGGTCACTACATCCTTGTCATTATAGGGACCACCGTAAATAATAACTACACTCCCTGTAATTATAGGGATCACATTATACTAACTGCACCCCCTCCCTTCCTTGTATGGGGATTACAGTGAACACACATCCTTAGTACACTCCTGCCCGTTATTCTCTCCATTGAACATATAGGGGACATACAGATAACCCATTTCCTGCCAGGGCCAGATTTCCCTAACCACCTTGTCATTAGTGTTAACCCATGCACTGCTGCATCTCTGCACATTGCTTACTGCCTCAATTTAACCCAAGCAGTGCTGCGTCTCTCCCCCACTACCCCCTGTCACCACTGGGTAACCCATGCACTACCACCTGCTACAAGTTTAACCTATACGGTGCTGAGGCTCCCCCAACTACTCCCTGACACCATTTTAACCCATGCAGTGCTGCAGATCTCCCCAGTACCCCCTTTCACAACTCCTGTAGTGCTACACATTTCCCCACAAGCCCCAGTCTCAATATTAACTTATGCCATGCTCCAGTTCCCCCCATTATATTAACCCATGCAGTGCTGCAACTCACCTTAGTAACATCTTTCACAAATGAAGGTTCTACCTATTCAATGCAACAACTCACTCCATTGCTTCCTATCAGAATATTAACCCACCTACCTACAACTCCATGGTAATAATGTAGTAATGTAACATTATATCTCAAATCACCCCCATTACTCTATAATAAAACATTAACCAGTGCAAGGCTGTAACCGACCTCATTACCCACCGTTAACAAATATTAACCCATGCACTACTGTATTCGACCCCATTACTATAATCACTGTCAGTGCAGTAACCTATGCAATGCTGGAACTGACCTAATTACTCCCTGTCACAACTTTAACTCATGCAGCACTGTGAATAGCCATGTGCACACTTTGTGAATATGTTAACCCATAAAATGCTGCGTTTGATCATGGCAATCGACCCCAATTTATATATATATATATATATATATATATATATATATATATATATATATATATATATATATATATATATATAAACATAAGAATAGAAACCTATGTAAGCCTTCTGCTAATCGTGTCTATGGCATTTTATATTTCTTCCTATGCAATACAAGTTATCCTTTGCATTGTTGCAATTGTTATTAACCATTTAAGTACAGTAACCCATGCATGCCTGTAAATAGTGACACTTCCCTACAAATGCCATCATTTACCTTGGACACAGTTTACAAATTGCACATCAACACACTAATTTATAACTTTCAACTGAGTCTATTAAAAGCCCAGAGCCGCTGATCTGCCTGGTTGTATGTGTCTGTAAAATGATTTCTATGCAAACTCCCTTGGCAAGTAATAAAGCGCTCCAGTTTGCTGTAAGTTTTTTTTTCCCCTTGTAATGGAGATAAAATAATATGGCCAGGAAAATGGGGGTCCTGCTAGGAGATATGGAGGAGCTGGGCGCCCTGAGGAATCTGAGTGCCTTGTGCTCTGCAATATGCTGATCACTGGATGATATTTAGAGAGAAAGCGCTAATGGGCAATCTGGTGTTTATTTTGAAAGTGCTAACAATGATTTTTCTTTGGTAAAAAGGCAGTGTGTGTGAGAGTACGGATGAGTGGCTTTTGAACATAGGCTCTGACAGATGGTGCAGGGTATAGGTGCGCTCTGCTCCTCCAGTCTGCTGGGTGCAAGGAAGGATGGCTATAGGAGAGATGGATTGATGGATGGCTGAGATGGAAGGAAGAAGGAGAGATAGGTGGAAGGATGGAGGAAGGAACAGTGGATGTATGCAAATATGGAAGACGGAGAAGGATATATGGATGGATAGAAGAATGACAGATGGTGCAGGGTATAGGTGCGCTCTGCTCCTCCAGTCTGCTGGGTGCAAGGAAGGATGGCTATAGGAGAGATGGATGGCTGGGATGGAAGGAAGAATGAGAGATAGGTGGAAGGATGGAGGAAGGAGCAGTGGATATATATGCAAATATGGAAGAAGGAGAAGGATATATGGATGGATAGAAGAATGACAGATGGTGCAGGGTATAGGTGCGCTCTGCTCCTCCAGTCTGCTGGGTGCAAGGAAGGAGGCTATAGGAGAGATGGAGTGATGGATGGCTGAGATGGAAGGAGAGATAGGTGGAAAGATGGAGGAAGGAGCAGTGGATATATGCAAATATGGAAGAAGGAGAAGGATATATGGATGGATAGAAGAATGACAGATGGATATATAGAAGAATTGAAGGAGGAGATGTAGATGGATTAATGCAAGAATGGATGGAAGGACCGATGGATTTATAGAAGAACTGAAGGAGGAGAGGTAGATGAATATATGGATGATGGAGGATGGATAGATGGATGGATGAAGGATAGATGGATAAATAGAAGAATTGTGGAAGGAGAGGTAGGTGGATATATATGGATGATGGATGAAGGAAAGATGGATAAATAGAAGTATGGTGGAAGGAGAGGTAGATGGATATATGGATGGATGAAGGATAGATAGATGGATAAATAGAAAAATTGTGGAAGGATATGTAGATGGATAGATGGATGGATGAAGGAAAGATGGATAAATAGAAGAATGGTGGAAGGAGAGGTATGGATAGATGGATGGGTAAGGGATAGATGGATACATAGAAGAATGGTGGAAGGATATGTAGATGGATAGATGGATGGATGAAGGAAAGATGGATATACAGAAGAATGGAAGAAGTAGAGGTAGGTGGATTGGATGGATGGATGAAGGACAGATGAATATATAAAAGAATGGAAGAAGAGGTAGATGGATAAGTGGATGGATGTATGAAGGACAGATGGATGAAGAATGAAATAAGAAGATATGGATGGATAGAGGTGAGACAGATGGACATACAGAAGAATTATGGAAGGAGAGGCAGATGAATATATGGAAGGATGGATGGAGAAAGGAGAGATGGATATATAGAAGAATGGTGGAAGTAGAGGCATGTGGATAAAATGTAAGATGGTGGAAGGAGAACTAGATGGATATATGGATGGATAAGTGGATGGAGGTAGGAGAGATAGATAGATAGATAGATAGATAGATAGATAGATAGATAGATAGATAGATAGATAGATAGATAGATAGATAGATAGATAGATGAGAGAAAATTATGTAGAAGAATGTATGAAGTAGAAGGATGGATAGGTAAAGGAGAGATGAATGGATGGATAGATAAAGGTCAGATAAATATGTAGAAGAATGCATGAAGTAGAGCGATGGATGGAGGAAGGAGAGATGGATTTATAGAAGAATGGTGGAAGTAGAGGCATGTGGATAAATGGAAGATGGTGGAAGGAAAGCTAGATGGATATATGGAAGGATGAGTGGATGGAGGTAGAAGTGATGGATGGATAGATAGATAGATAATTATGTAGAAGAATGCATGAAGTAGAAGGGTGGATGGAGGAAGGAGAGATAAATGGATGGAGGAAGGATTGTTATATGGAAGCAGGATAGTTGGATATATATTAGGATGGATGTAGGGGGTGGATAGATATAAAGAAGGATAGATGAAGCAGAGGTGGTTGGATATATGGAAGGATGGATGGATGAGGGATGGGTGAGCATATGGTAGGAAGTAAGGAGAGCTGGATAAACAGAAGGATGGCTGGAGGAAGGGGAGATGAATACATGGAAGATGGTGGAAGGAGAGGAAGATGAATACATGGAAGATGGTGGAAGGAGAGATAGATGGAGATATGGAAGGATGGTGGAAGCAGTGAGATGAATGGATGGTTCCAGGGCTGAGTGCCACACATATCCCAGCTCTGAAATGGACCTGCACTGCCAGCCAAAGCTCCAGCCAGTCTCCCAGGCGGGCTAGGTGCCATCCACAGCGGCTCAGTGCTGTTTCCTATAGCCGGGGCTCATCCAGGGACCAGCTGAGCGGCTAACCACAGGCTATGTATCCATATCTGGGTCACAGTCTTCCTGGACAGGGACTCAGCTCCGTCTAATCACTGCAGCCAACCACTTAGATCCTGGGGCCCTCAAATTACCTTCTAATTCGATGCTAATGCTGTCTGTCAGCAAAGGAAATAAGCAAAGAATATTGTTTCATCTGTAATATTATTCTGCAGCTGCCAACAGTTTATAAGGGATGGAGCAAATTTAGAAGCAGTTCTGCCTGAATTGACTGTGGTACACTACAATCCCATCATCGCATGGCTATTAAATTATACAATTATAATCGATTCTAATATCTTTAAAACTGAAAAGATCAGGAGTGCAAGAAAGATATGATGTATCGTTCAATAAAATGATGATGTAAAGTTATCTGATATTTCCAGGGACAACCACAGAAATCCAGGACTGTTCTTAGACATCAGGGACAGCTGTGGGATTGATTGCCCTCTCTGGGGTTTTCTGTAGCCCTGGGTGCCCGGGAAGCATTGGGCATTGGGCAACACCAGCTGTGCTAGGAATGCCAGCTATTGCCAGCAACACAAGCAGGTCCTACTCCTAGCAAATCTTTAGGCAATAAGCACACAAAATAGTCTTTATTTAAATGTCTTTTTTTTTATTTATTGCAACTGGGACCAGGCAGCGCAGGAGGGCCACAGGCGGCCCCCGGGCCGCCAGCTGAGTGCCCAGCAGTGTTAATCTTCCAAGTGGGCTTCTGAAACTTCCAGTGGGGCCTCCCACAGCTGCCCTCCACCCCAGCTGGGTCTCATCAGCCTGCTCAGGGCCTTGCTTCCACTAACACGAATCAGCTGCGGGCTGGATCATTACAAGCCCCATACTAGAACAGGGCATCGCTGTACTAACACTAAACACATGGCTGTGTGTACAGCTCAGCCTGCCTACAACCCCCCCCCCCTTCTTCTCCAACAGGCCTGACACTTCTCCTGTGTGCCCACCCCAAGCCCAAGCCATGACCCCAGCAGACCTGCCAGGCTGCCCAGCACTATTTACTCTCTGTGGGCAGAAGAATTATCCCGCTGCCTTCCCTGGCTGGCCAGCCATCCCAATATTTGAAAGCTAATCCCTTTCAACACCTCATAAAGGCACTAATTGGGTATCTCTTTCTTTTTTTTTTTTTTTTTTAAGCCACTTGACACTTTCAGTGCCATAGCCGGGTGGTGGTAGCCAGGACAACAGGGATGCAAGGCAATAACACACACAAAATAAAATAAAATAATCTCTTAATTGCTATACATCTATGTTAATATGCATTATTAAATTATGGCATTACATTATTATAATATGGTACTTTATTATATTATTATATTACATGTTATATATTATTATGGATCTATAACTATATATATATATATATATATATATATATATATATATATATATATATATATATATATATATATATATATATATATATATTATTATTATTTGATTCTATATTTTTATTGTGCAATTAAACAGTGTCATTTTATCATTTTTTTTCTCCCCATCCCCCTTCCTCAATACTTGACAGTATTGCACAAGAAACAATGCTGTGCAATTCTACTAAAGGGACAAATGGAGGTTATATCATTAAGAAATATTTTGGGGTGATGTAAATAGAGGAAAATAATAGCGACAAGAGTGTTCTTTTAAAAAGTTATCGCAGCTATTATAGCAAAAGCCATGTACAAGTCTGTATATCCCCCAAATGTTTATCTATCGCCTGACTCTGATCTCCAGATCACATGTGCCTGTCCTGTTCTGAGTTGTCCTGTCCTGTTCTACCCACTGTGTGCCCTGTCATGTTCACCCTGTCCTCTCTGTGTGTCCTCTCTTGTCATGTCCTGCTCTCTCCTGTCTTGCCATGTTCTGCCTTGTGCTGTCCTGGTATTCTATGCCCTCTCCTGTCCTGTCTTGCCATGTTCTGCCATGTCCTGTCCTGCTATGCCCTCTCCTGTCCTACCATGTTCTGCCCTGCTATGCCCTCTCCTCTCCTGTCTTGCCATGTTCTGCCATGTCCTGTCCTGCCATGCTATGCCCTCTCCTGTCCTACCATGTTCTGCCCTGCTATGCCATCTCCTGTCCTGTCTTGCCATATTCTGCCCTGTCCTGCCTTGCAATGTTCTGCCCTCTCCTGTCCTGCCTTGCCATGTTCTGCCATGCTATGCCCTCTCTTGTACTGCCTTGCCATGTTCTAGCCTGTCCTGTCCTGCCTTACCATGCTATGCCCTCTGTTGTACTGCCTTGCCATGTTCTAGCCTGTCCTGCCATGTTTTGCCCTGTCCTGTCCAGTCTTGCCATGTTCTTCACTGTCCTGTCCTGCCATGCACTGTCCCAGGTTGCTATTTTAGCAGATCTGGAGGGATTATTAGTAGCTATTGTAGCGCCTGTTGCCAGCGCTGCTGGAAGCACAGAGCCTTGTCCCTGGCCCGGAGATGAGGCTGACAGTATAATAATAACATAGCAGCTTTAATAACAGATAGTGTTTTGAAAACAGGCAGCAATATGGTACAGCAGAGACAACACTGAGCCTGCTCCCTCCAAATGTTTGTTGATCCAGCAGCTTCCCCTCCATACAGAGCCCGGGCTGCTGATCGCCTCGTCGTGCCTAGTATTTAGATATGATTTATTTTTTGGTTTTGTAGCACAAACAGAAATCCATAAACTGTCGGTTCAGCGCCATTTAATCTTTGATCAGTTACTGGCTAGGAGATGAAATGCCTAGATTGTCTCCTCTGTTTAGGCTGTGACATCCCTCCAGCTAAATGAACAATAAATACTTTTCATTTCTACTCTATTTTGTCTCTGTCATTTTCCTATTATTAGGTGCTAATTTTTTTAATGTGATTTTATTTTTATTTATTTATTTTTGGAGGGGGGGGGGGGTAGTCATGGATCTCATAGCAGCAGCACTTAATTACAGTAGAGCAGCCAGGACGGTGCAAGCACCATTCAATACAAAGGGAAGAAAGGAGCGCTCTGTGTCCCCCATTCAGATCAGTGCCTCCCCTGTCCCCCTGCCCGCTGTCACTTCATCTCCTCCTTAGGAGGGGACTCAAGTGGCATCAGTGACAAATCCGAAATCAACCGGCTTAGACAATAAAAAGAAGAAGTTTGTTCTTTTCGCCTGCGGCCGTGTGCACGGGGGCGAGCTGCTGGAAATCACAGACATGGCAATGGGTGGAAGGGAGCTCAGCTCATTCCTCAGATGATAATTTACTTGTATTTGTTTATTTATTAGTCCTGCACTTCATTCTGCTGCTGCTTGCTTGCTTTCATTATTGGCAGGGAAACAGATATGGACGTAAATGTACGTCTTTAGCTAGCCATCTATTTATCTATCCGTCTATCTACCATCCATGTCTAGGTGTCATTGTTTTGTAGGATAATAATAACAACAACAATAATAATACTAATATATTATAATATATTATAATAATATAATATATAATATATATAATATAATAATAATATATTATTATTATTATTATTATTATTATTATTATTATTATTATTATTATTATATAATTGTAATATTAATACTATAATTTACAATTGTTACAATTTATATTATATTAATCTATAGATATATGTCAAATATATATCTATATATAGATATAGACGAATATATGTTTTAAGTATGATACACACGTATATATAAAAATAAAAATATAATGTATAAAGCATAACTAAAGAGTGTATAACACACATACATGTGTGCACATATATATATATATATATATATATATATATATATATATATATATATATATATATATATATATATATATATATATATATATATATATATATATATATATATATATATAGGACGAGCTGCCTGGCACTACACGTAATTGCTATGGATTTTTATCGATAACCTCTAGTTACTATCAGAAAAGTTGTACACGACAGGTTAAATAATTTAATAAGCAAGTCCATGTAATTAGGTTATTTACAAGCTGTGACAGGGACTGCCTGATGGAGGCACAGGGGCAGGAAATAGACGCTTTTGGTGACCTCTTGAGCTTGCACTTTGAATGATGAGATGGGAGAGGCAGAGGTGAATAGAGGAACAGAGAGCAGCTGATATTTCACCCATGGCACACTGGCTGGGGGGACCCTGCCTCTGTCCATAGCACTGGGGGGGGGGCAGAGGGGGTTGCTGGGGCTTATTGTCCAGGCTCTGTGTATGTGGGGGCACAGCTGTTAAATGAGGAGCACGGGTTGGGGACCCAGTCTCTGTCTAAGGAAATGGGGGGGGGGACACAGAGGGGACACAGCTGATGGTGGACCTAGCCTCTGCTCATAGCACAGGGGGATAGAAGATTGTGGGGACACAAATGATGGTGGACCCAACTTCTGCCCATAGCACAGGGGGGTAGAAGAGTGTGGGACACAGCTGATGGTGGACCAAGCCTCTACTCATAGCACAGGGGGGCAGAAGAGTGTGGGGTCACAGCTGATGGTGGACCCAGCCTCTGCCCATAGCACATATAGAAGACTGTGGGGACACAAATGTTGGTGGACCAAATCTCTGCCCATAGCACAGGGGGGTAGAAGAGTGTGGGGTACAGCTGATGGTGAACCCAACCTCTGGCCATAGCACAGGGGGTAGAAGACTGTGGGGGGCACAGCTGATGTTGGAACAAGCCTCTGCTCATAGCACAGGGGGGGATAGAAGAGTGTGGGGACACCTCTGATGGTGGACCAAGCCTCTGCTCATAGCACAGGGGGACAGAAGTGTTCAGGCTCTGTTTGGGGACACAGTTGATGAATAAGGAGTAGTGGCTGGGGATCCAGCCTCTGTCCATTGCACTGGCAGACATAGACATTGTTGTGTCAAGTCTCTGTTTGGGGACAGAGCTGATGAATGAAGAACACTTTGTGGTGACAGGGAAACCTGTAGATGCTTTCTCATCCTCCCACATGAAATAAACTATGACAGCAGCCCATACAAACTTTGCACAAGCAGAAGCTTTGGACGTTGCTCACCTGTTTGGTCATGGAGTCTATTAGCCGTACATAAAGATCTTGTTCTGTTCTGACTCCTGCAAAAGGGGGGGCAGAAAAAAAAGGGGTCACCATATGTACTAAACTCACTAAACACAGCTAAGAATACTATGGCATGCTAAACACAGAAACTGCATCAACCAGCAACAGCTCACTACACATTGAACAGTCAGGGCAAGAATTAAATATATATAATAAGAGCAAACTGGATGGGAGACAGCGATCCCTCAGCGCAGAACAAAAGTCCCATCCACATCTAGGGCAGGTGTTGCTCTTGTTTAATTCTGGAAATATTTTGCCCCCCCATATTTGAAAATGATGAGCAGCTTAATCATAATAAGCTGTCAAAACCACTGATGCACAGACTGTTAAAACACCTTTGATATATACATTGATGCACCCTTCTAGTTAATAAAAATACAATGATGACATTATTGTTACATTAGGATGTTTTTGTATCTTTCTACAAGGGATCAGTCGTATAAATACGTCCTAAGCTTTGCATCTTATTGAAAATATATTTAAATGTACAAACTAAAGCTACGATACAATATTAAATAGTCAGTGTCGTGTACAGTGCATAATATAGTTAATAAAAACTTACCATTACTGTATAATAATTGCAGTTTGTAGTGAATCCCATTATTAGTTTTTTCGCTATTTGGTTCCTGAAAATAATAGTAGATTGTTACTTTGATAGGAAATCAGATAAGGTTTTGCCCTGTGTTGTAGTTGGGGGGTAGTGAGGATGAGATGTAAGGGGCATGTTGGCTGTTTGCTGATGTCCCTGCTTTGTAGCTCAGGTGACAGTGACACTATTTTTTTTTTTTTAGCTCTTGAATCAGTCAATATTTCCTGATAAGTTTCTAAGTCATCAGCTAAGTCCTGGGAAGCCAGAGGTGGCAGGAATAATAAGAGGGGCTCCTGCACGTGGTCCTGCCGCCTCTGGAGTACACTTAGAGCTCATTTTGTAGGGTTTCAGTAGAAAACGATGCTTTGACCAGTTGCCCCAATCTGTGGGCTCTGGGACTATGGGTATAAACCCGCATGGCAAGGATACCCAGCTCTATGCACTAACATTCCATTATTTTATATCAGTGTCCCTAATCTGGAATCTGAATGCACCTGCATGACAGGAGTAATCAGCATAGCACATTGCAATAAATTCTATTTTTATTTTATTTTGATTTGCTCTAATTTGCATATGCAAGCAAACACGAATATAGTTATTTTTTATTGTGTATACTATTTAGGAATACCCGTATTTTTAGCATTATTCGAATTATTTATTGTATTATTTTTATTAGCTTTATAAGTTCTGACTACTTCTCCTAATTTAAAAAAATATGACAGCATTAGAAGTAATGAAAACTGATGCATTAAAATTATATTTTTACTTTTAATTTGCCATTTCTTCCACTCTAGTGTTTTTTTTTTTTACATGCACAGCCGAGGTGACGGCTAATATGCATGTCCCCCCAATCATTGACATATAGGAGCACATACAGCAGGGATAGTGACCAATATGAATTCAAATTAACTGATTATTTTTTTTGTATTGACCATGTTCCCCAATTTGTGAAAGCTGGGGTGCACATTAGTAGCAACAGTGATTGCTTGCATGTCATAATTTTATCTTAATGCTTTTGACCCCAGTCAATAAGAACTATAAACACATGCAAGACAACGAAGTCATTTTAGGCATTAACATGATATTTAACTTTTTTTTTTAATATATATAGTTTCCTAATTGTGCTAAATTTAAAGTTAATTTGTTTACCCATACATGGTATTAGTAATAACCGTTAATAGTTAAAATAATATTTTTGCTTTATTCTTTCCTATGAGCTGTATATATTATTTTGTTTCTTTTTACTTGACCTACTAGAGTTAATTACCACTATTCCTGATTCATGGTATTGTAATATTGTATTCAACATTTTCTTCGCCCCATGTACACGCATGATAGAGGTGTTGACCACTATGCATTAAACGTGTTTTATTCGGGCTAGAATAACGGGGTACTTATAATAAATGATAGCCAAAATGTCTTAAAATAATAATAATAATAATCTATACTTATAATTTTTGTGCCATGTGCACACTGTGTGGACTTGTTGACCATTGTGCACTTTAAAATGTTACTTTCAGTTTAGAATAAAGTGACGATCTAGGGGTACTTATCAGAAATGATAACCAATGCCTTAAAATAATAAAAAATATTCTATATTGTTTTTGTTTTGTTTTGTTTTGCTTTTGTGCCATGTGCACACAGTGTAGAGTTATTGACCATTATGGATTTAAAAATGTTACATTCAGTTTACTAAAACGTGTTAAATATAGGAGTGTGCATTAAAAAAATATAAATTGATATGTATCATTTTCTGCATGGCAGAGTTGATAACCAAGTAATAGAAAATGTTATATTGTGTGAAATGAAGGAATGTAAATTATTATTATAAATCTATAAAACATTTTTTGCATGGTAAAGTTGATAATCAAGTGTTTTCTTTACTCTAATGTTTGTTCAGTTTTCCCAAAAACGGTGTCAGAAGTGATGTGCATTAAAATATTAATATTATAACTCTATAATTTTGTATTATATGGTAAAGTTGATAACCAAGTGTTGTTGTTTTTTTTTTTTTACTCTAGTGTTTGTTCAGTTTTCCAAAATGTGTGTCAGGGGTAATGGGCATTAAAATATTAATATTGCCTTGGTATTATTTTTGTGCCCCATGTGCATGGATGGCAGAGGGGATGAGGACTATGCCCTGTGTATAGTAAAAATATATATATATTTTATATTAATATTGCCTAGGTATTATTGTTGGGCCCCATGTGCATGGATGGCAGAGGTGACGAGGACTAAGCCTTGTGACTTGTCAATGTTACATAGTAAAAAAAATGTTTATATATATTAATATTGCCTAGGTATTATTGTAGTGCCCCTTGTGCACGGATGGCAGAGGGGATGGGGACTCTGCCCTGTGACTTGTCAATGTTACATATAGTATTATTATTTTATATTAATATTGCCTAGGTACTATTGTTGTGCCCCATGTGCATGGATGGAGGTAATGAGGACTATGCCCTTTGACTTGTCAATGTTGAATAGTATTATTATAATTTTTTTTAAATGCCCCATGTGCATGGATGGCAGAGGTGATGAGGACAATACCCTGCGATCTGTCAATGTTGTATAGTAAAAACAAATGTATATTAATATTGCCTATGTATTATTGTTGTGCCCCATGTGCATGGATGGCAGAGGTGATAGGGACTATACCCTTGTGATTTTTCAATGTTGTATAGTAAAACATTTATATTTATATATATTAATATTGACCTGGTATTATTGTTGTGCCCCATGGATGGCAGAGGTGATGAGGACTATACCCTGCGATTTGTCAATGTATAGTAAAATATTTGTTTTATATATAAATATTGCCTAGGTATAATTGTTGTGCCCCATGTGAATGGATGGCAGAGTTGATGAGCACTATGCCCTGTGACTTGTCAATGTTGCATATAGTATTAATATTATTTTATGTTAATATTGCCTAGGTATTATTGTTGTGCCCCATGTGCATGGATGGCAGAGGTGATGAGCACTATGCCCTGTGACTCAATGTTGCATATAGTATTATTATTCTTTTATATTAATATTGGCTATGTATTATTTTTGTGCCCCATGTGCATGGATGGCAGAGGTGATGAGCACTATGCCCTGTGACTCAATGTTGCATATAGTATTATTATCCTTTTATATTAATATTGGCTATGTATTATTTTTGTGCGCCATGTGCATGGATGGAGGTGATGAGGACTATGCCCTGTGACTTGTAATTTTTGCAAAGTATTATTTTATCTTTTTTATATTAATATTACCTAGGTATTATTGTTGTGCCCCATGTGCATGGATGGCAGAGGTGATGAGCACTATGCCCTGTGACTCAATGTTGCATATAGTATTATTATTATTATTATTTTATATTAATAGTGGCTATGTATTATTGTTGTGCCCCATGTGCATGGATGGAGACGATGAGGACTATGTCCTGTGACTTGTCATTTTTGCAAGTATTATTATTTTTTTTTTTTATATTAATATTGCCTAGGTATTATTTCTGTGCCCCATGTGCATGGATGGAGGTGATGAGGACTATGCCCTGTGACTTGTCAATGTTGCATATAATATATATATTTTTTTATATTAATAGTGCCTATGTATTATGTTTGTGCCCCATGTGCATGGATGGCAGAGGTGATGAGGACTATGCCCTGTGACTTGTCAATGTTTCATATAATATTTTTTTTATATATATTAATATTATCTAGGTATTATTGTTGTGCCCCATGTGCATGGATGGCAGAGGTGATGAGGACTATGCCCTGTGACTTGTCAATGTTGCATATAATATTATTATTATTTTCTTTAAAAATGCTGGAGGTAATGAGGACTATGTCCTGTGACTTGTCCATGTTGCATATAATATTATTTCTTTTTTTTTTATATTAATATTGCCTATGTATTATTGTTGTGCCCCATGTGCATGGATGGCAGAGGTAATGAGGACTATGCCCTGTGACTTGTCAATGTTGCATATAATATTATTTTTTTATATATTAATATTGCCTAGGTATTATTGTTGTGCTCCATGTGCATGGATGGAGGTAATGAGGACTATGTCCATGTT
>NC_053496.1:22177586-22185086 GCF_905171775.1 Rana temporaria | reverse complement strand
TGATTTTTTTTAAGATTTCATTGATGCCTGTTTTATTTTTTTTTTTTTATTTTTTTTTTATTTTGTTTTTATTTTGGGGGAAAAAAATTGCAAATTAAAGCCTTTATTTTTTGCAGTGCAAGAAAAAATAAAAAATAAAAAAAACAGCAGATTGAAGGAATAAATTATTTCTATACTAATATATGATTTTTTTTTTTTTTTGTTATATTGATTGCTATGTATTATTAAAACAGCCTGGAGATTTGTAGGCGCATTGAGTGTGAATTATGACCGAGCAGAAGGCCTGCAAAGTTGTGTTTCCGCAGGCAAGGGGTTAAAAAGGATTGAGCCGGACACACGATTTATTTTCTTTCTTTTTTTTTTTTCAATGTCAATATTTAAAAGAAAAAAAAGTAGTGGAGAGGAAGGGAGAGAAAAAAAAAAGAAAAAAAAAGATTGAAACCATTAACTGTATCTTTAATTCAGATTACACGCGCCAGGGCGATTTAAATCTGATTACCAAATTAGGAGATTTAAAAATAAATCCCTTTAAATCTGATACTGTTGACTAAGGAAAGCGAGGGAGAGAGAGGGAGAAAAAAAAACTTGCACTAACCCATCACATAAGGTAACGATCCTGCCCCAGAAAAGAAAAGGAGTTTAAAACCTTTTTGACAACAAATGCAGCTGCCCTACTATTTTGGACGATATTAAGGGAAAATGAATGCAAATCTGCGCTCAGAAGCCATCTGGACAGGAATAAGGGAATCAGCTGCTCCTCACAACAGGCTCTGAGGCTGAATGTATTTCAGCTCATTTTCTACATCATCTGGTCTTGCACCCAAAGCGTGGAAAATGGGGTCTTTATCATGGACCAACTTTATCTTTGTGTCACTATACTGTTGCCTACAAGCGAAATGCAACACGATAGTGACATGAGATCACCAAGATGCTCCTGATGCTGGAAAAAAAAGAAAAAAAAAAGAAAAAATAATAATCTGCTCCAGCTTTCCATTCAACGTTCTGCTCGGAATTCTCCAGGTTTATATGAATCGTTTTAATCTAAAAACCTCAACGTTCTAAATTAAACTGCAAATGAGGCTGCGACGTTCTCATCTGTATCTGTAACGTTCTAAATAAATCTGCAACTTTCTTGAATCTTCAAATGTCTTATCTAAATCTTCAAGTGCCTACATGAACCCCAAAACGCTTCAAAACGTTCTACAAGAACCCCAAAACGCTCCAATCTGCATTCTAAACGTTCTACATGAACCCCAAATGTTCTAATACGTATACCCAGCGTTCTAATCTGTATCTTTAACAAATTAATCTAACATTTTCCCCAACATTCTAAATGCACCCCAACGTTCTCCTCTCCTCAACGTTCTAAATAAACTCCAACGTTCTCCTCTGTATCCTCAGCGTTCTAAATAACACCCAACGTTCTCCTCTATCCTCAACGTAATAAACCCCAGCGTTCTCTTCTCCTCAACGTTCTAAATGAACCCCAACGTTCTCCTCTGTATCCTCAACGTTCTAAACAAACCCCAACGTTCTCCTCTGCACCCCCAACGTTCTAAATGAACCCCAGCGTTCTCCTCTGCACCCCAACGTTCTAAACAAACCCTTACGTTCTCCTCTGTATCCCCAACGGTCTAAATAGATTTGCAACATTCTAACCTAAAACCTCAACAGTCCTGAATAAATCTGCAGCGTTATGATCTGTATCTTCAACGTTCTAAATAAATATTCAACGTTCTGATGTAAACGCTCAAAGCTTTCTAACCTGTATCTTCTAAATGAACCCCAAATGTTCTAACCTGTGTCTTCAACCTTTTTAAACGAACCCCAGACGTTCTAACCTGTATCCTCGACCCTTCTAACCTGTATTCTCAGCTTTCTAAATGAACCCCAAACGTTCTAAACTGTATTCTAAACTTTCTAAATGAACTCCAAACGTTCTAACGTGTATTCGTAACTTTCTAAATGAACCTCAAACGTTTTAAACTGTATATTCAATCTTTCAAATGAACCCAAAACCTTCTAACCTGTATACCAAACTTTCTAAATGAACCCCAAACGTTCAAACCTGTAACCTCAACTTTCTAAATGATGCTCAAACGTTCTAAACGGTATTTTAGACTTTCTAAATGAACCTCCAACGTTCTTAACTGTATTCTAGACTTTCTAAATGAACCTCAAACGTTCTAAACTGTATTCTAGACTAAATGAACCTTAAATGTTCTAAACGGTATTTTAGACTTTCTAAATGAACCTCAAACGTTCTAAACTGTATTCTAGACTTTCTAAATGAACTTCAAACGTTTTAAACGGTATTCTAGACTTTCTAAATGAACCTCAAACGTTCTTAACGGTATTCTAGACTTTCTAAATGAACCTCAAACGTTCTAAACGGTATTCCAGACTTTCTAAATGAACCTCAAACGTTCTAAACTGTATTCTAGACTTTCTAAATGAACCTCAAACGTTCTAACCTGTAACCTCAACCTTAAAAACGAACCCTATACGTTCCAATATAAACGCTCAACATTAATGAACTCCAACATTCAAATGCTCAAGGTTCTAAACTACTAGTTTTGTATTCTTAACTGAACCCCAACGTTCTAATCTGTATGCCAGCGTTCTGACTTGAATCTCCAGCGTTCTAACGGTCTCTTCTACCTCTTATTCTGCCTCTGCACAAGTCCCAGCCAGCATCTACAGTGATTTTGTGGCATTTCAACTATTTTCATTGCGCTGGAAGGAAGGAGAGGTGACAAAATGCAGATACACCGAACAATAAATAAATGGCTTTTCTGGATGGGGTCTGTCACTTTGTTTTTCCCAGGGACTAAAAATGCCTTGTGACAATTTTATAAAAGTTTGCAAAGTGGTCAGTGAGCTTTCCATGCAACACACGGGGGTTGATGACACCCAGGGGTATGGGAGAGGGTATCTTTAATTGTTGGCCAGGTAATGTTACCCCCCAATCTACATCCACTCTGTAATCAGTCCTGAAAAGCTGATGGCACCGAGTCTTGACCTTAGCCAAGCAGAAGGTGCCTGGATTTGAATGCGATTTGCATGGAGCCAGCCAGGACCTCCCGTAGCAGCAATCCTCTTCTCCTAGCAGAGTGTGAAGTGTTCCTTTTGTGTGAATTTACGGGGGTTGAGGCTCCAATGATCCCCCCACCAATTTGCATTTAAATAGCGACATCAAGCGATTCGCGTGCCACACACCACTGGGCTCCCAGTTGTCAAGCTGGAGTCACTCAGATGTCCACTGGCCAGCTGTCCTTGTCTGCACCATACCAGAGCACAGGGTGACCTTAAAGAGACAGGAGCCTACCACCCAGGCTCCAACACTAAAGAGCGACCTAATAGGATCAAACTTTACTTCTGCAGCTTTCATTAATCGTCCATTAAAACATTAAAGGAGGGGGGAAGAAACATGTATTTCACGTTTGAACCCCGGGGGGAAGGAATCACAAGCAAGACATTACTTCTTCTTTTTTTTTTTTTAATCAGCTGCTGCTTAACCCCCTCTGGCAATGAATAGGTTAATAGTCACACTGCTTCCTATAGAACCCCCTCCGGCAATGAATAGGTTAACAGGGACATTGCAACCTATAGAACCCCCTCTGGAAATGAATAGGTTAACAGCCACACTGCATCATATAGAACCCTCTCCGACAATGAATAGGTTAATTGCCATCCTTTAGAACCCCTTCTGGCAATGACTAGGTTAACAGGCACGTTGCACCCTATAGAACCTCCTCTGGCAATGACTAGGTTAATAGGCACGTTGCACCCTATAGAACCTCCTCTGGCAATGACTAGGTTAACAGGCACGTTGCATCCTATAGAGAGACCTCTCTGGCAGTGAATAGGTCAACAGCCACACTGCATCCTATAGAGAGACCTCTCTGACAATAAATAGGTTAATTGCCACGCTGCATCCTATTGAGCCCCCTCTGGAAATGACTAGGTTAACAAGCACAATGCATCCTATACAACCCCCTCTGGCAGTGAATAGGTTAACAGCCACACTGCATACTGTAGAGCCCATTAGGGGCAATGACTAGGTTAACAGGTACATTGCATCCTATAGAACCCCCTCTGGCAATGAATAGGTTACCAGCCACAGTGCATCCTATAGAGCTCTCTTCTGGCAAATAATAGGTTAACAGGCACATTGCACCCTACAGAACCCCCTCTGTCAATGAATAGGTTAACAGGCGCATTGCATCCTATAGAATTCCTCTGGCAGTGGATAGGTTAACAGTCACAATGCATCCTATAGAGCCCATTAGGGCACTGACTAGGTTAACAGGTACACTGCATCCTATAGAACCCCCTCTGGCAATGAATAGGTTAACATGCACCTTGCATCCTATAGAACCCCCTCTGGCAGTGAATAAAGTTAACACACACATTGCATTCTATAGAGCTGCCTCTGGCAATGACTGGGTTAACAGGCCACATTGCATCCTATAGAACATTTTCTGGCCACATTGCACCCTGTTAGAATCCCTTCTGGCAATGAACAGGTTAACAGCCATATTGCATCCCATAGTACCCATTCTGGCAATTAATAGGTAAGAGCTAAGAGCCACGTTGCATCCTATAGAACCCTTCCTGGCAATGAACAGGTTAACAGCCACATTGGATCCTACAGTACCCTTTCTGGCAATGGACAGGTTAACAGCCACATTGCATCCTATAATACCCCCTCTGGCAATGGACAGGTTAACAGCCACATTGCATCTTATAATACCCCTTTCTGGCAATGGACAGGTTAACAGCCACATTGCATCCTATAATACCCCCTCTGGCAATGGACAGGTTAACAGCCACATTGCATCTTATAATACCTCTTTCTGGCAATGGACAGGTTAACAGCCACATTGCATCCTATAATACCCCCTCTGGCAATGGACAGGTTAACAGCCACATTGCATCTTATAATACCTCTTTCTGGCAATGGACAGGTTAACAGCCACATTGCATCCTATAATACCCCCTCTGGCAATGAACAGGTTAACAGCCACATTGCATCCTATGGATCACACACACTGAACTTTCCCATTTTAGACACAAACTTTCCCTCTTGTGACAGTAGAAGGAAATCAGAAAGGGAGGTGATTATTATTATTATTATTATTATCAGTTCTGCAAATAAATGATTTGGATTTTAACATCTTCAAAAGTTTTGTCTTAAAAATATATATAATGTTGGGATTTGGGGCTTTATAAGATACAGAGAAAAGGGGGAGATCTGAGTGAGTAAACATGGCTTAGAATTATTTGTATTATTATTATTCAGAATATTTTTACAATATAAAAAGGAAAGTACAGTTACAATACAGGACAAGAGGGTTAGGAGGTCCCTGCTCCTGGGAGCTTGCAATCTAAAAAGGAGGGTCAAGTGATACAAAAGTTAATAACTGATGAGTTGATGTTTTAGGTGGAAGTGGGAGAAGACTTCCATGAACAGATGGATTTTCAGAGAGTGCAAATAATCATTTTTATATTTTATGTCCTGCACCTGATTGATGCTTATGTGCCATTTCTTATATTTGATCCATAAATTAAAGCTGATTTTTTATTTATTTTTTGTCTTGTATTTTATATCAGTTGCCTTGCTTGTGTTCCTTCCTTCACACACTCAGAACATTAAAGAATTTCAAGAGTCTAGCAGCTTTTGTGTTGCTGGAGTATAGTCGACCACTTGTCAAAAGGGCCTGGGGTAGTTTAGATAATGATGGAGTCCCACACAAGTGTGTAATAGAATCCTTCCCATCTGCTCCATTGTGTACCTGCAGCACAAAAGGCGCAAGGAAAGGCGCAAGGAGCTGCTTTTCTGCGCCACAGACGCAGATCCATCATGATGCCCCTTTCCAGGGAAGCAAAGACATTAAAGGACCACCTAGAAAAGTTCAAGTCAGATCCCTCTTCTAAGGCTGGCCATACATTATACAATTTTCTTCTATAGATTTCCTTCAGATTTACCAAAACCATATAATATGAGGTCAAATCTAAGCACTTGCAATGTGTGTGTAATCAGGCAGGCCCTTGTACTACACAGTTGAAGGTAAATCTAAAGAAAATTTGAATAAGAAAATTGTAGGGTGTATGGCCAGCTTGGGGCTGGCCATCCATTATACAATTTTCTTATTCAATTTAGATTCATCTAATGCAAGGGCCTGCCTGGTTGCACACACTGTGTTGTTGGTAAATCTAAAGGAAAATTGTACAAGAAAACTATATAATGTATGGCCAGCCTAAACCTTTGCTCTTTAAAGGGTTAAATACCCACACCATACCAGGATCTTTTACCCCCCCCAAAATAATATTTTCTTTATTCCAAATTGTCCTTTAATAGCACGGTGACTTTTTCCTATACCATTACCAGCCAGCCTGTTTTATGGGACTGCTTCTATCAGAGGACTGCAAAGAATGACATTTCATGTTCTCTGTGTCCCTTATCAAGTGGAGAAAGTCTTTTAAATGAACCGTTTTAATGGGGCGAGCAGGTATGCTCAATATATTTAAAAAGGGCAAAAATTGGTATGGAATGCTTCCATTCGGGATGGAAATGAAGACCCATTTATTGTATATATAAAAAATAAATAAAAATTCTAGACAGCACCTTCCTTGTGCAACGTGTATTAAACTATAGTGGCAGATGTATATAAAGAAATGAGAATGAGAGGTGATTAACATAATAATGATATAATAATATGTATAATAATATGTATAATAATAATAATAGTAATTATAAAAAAAAAATACTAATAAAAGGGTGTATATAAAGAAATGAGAATGAGAGGTGATTAACATAATAATGATGATGATATAATAATAATAATAATAATTATAAATAATAATAATAATAATAATAATAATAATAATAATAATAATAATAATAATAACAGTAATTATATATATTAAAAAAATACTAATAAAAGGGATGTATATAAAGAAATGAGAATGAGAGGTGATTAACATAATAATGATGATGATATAATAATAATAATAATAATAGTAATTATATAAAAAAAAATACTAATAAAAGGATGTATATAAAGAAATGAGAATGAGAGGTGATTAACATAATAATGATGATATAATAATATGTATAATAATAATAATAGTAATTATAAAAAAAAAAAATAATACTAATAAAAGGGTGTATATAAAGAAATTAGAATGAGAGATGATTAACATAATAATGATATAACAATATGTAAAATAATAATAATAATTATAGAAAATAATAATAATACTACTAATAAAAGGGTGTATATAAAGAAATGAGAATGAGAGGTGATTAACATAATAATGATGATGATATAATAATAATAATAATAATAATAATAATAATAATAATAGTAATTATAGAAAATAATAATAATAATAATACAAATACAAGGGTGTATATAAAGAAATGAGAATGAGAGGTGATTTAGATAATAATGATGATATAATAATATGTATAAAAATAATAATAATAATAAT